>NC_041225.1:53368062-53381785 GCF_002837175.3 Physeter macrocephalus
CTTTGCTACCACCTAGAGGGGTGGGATAGGGAGGGTGGGAGGGAGACGCAAGAGGGAGGGGATATGTGGATATATGTATGCATATAGCTGATTCACCTTATTATACAGCAGAAACTAACACAACACTGTAAAGCAATTATACTCCAATAAAGATGTTAAAAAAAACAAAAAAACGTAGATGGATGTCAACAGTGCAATAACCACTGCACACCTACTAGAATGGCTAAAATTCAATACATGGCAACGCCAAAAGCTAGAAAGAATGTGGAGCAACAGGAACTCTCATTAATTGCTGATAGGAATGCAAATGACACAGCCACTTTGGCAGACAGTTTGTCAGTTTCTTCTTACAAAGCTACACCTAGTCTTAACATTAGATCGAGCAACTGTGTTCCTAGGTATTTATCCAAATGAGTTGAACAATTATGTCCACATAAAAACCTGCACACTAATATTTACAATTTTATAAGTTTTATTTATAATTACCAAAACTAGAAGCAACCAAGATGTCCCACAATAGATGAATGGCTAAAAAAACTGTGGTACTTCCATACAACAGAATATTATTTTAACAATAAAAAGAAATGATCTATCAAGCTACAAAAAAGACATGGGGGAACCTTAAATGCATATTGCTGAGTGAAAGAAGCCAATCCAAAAAAGCAACATACTTTTCATATCTTTCATCCCCACTATATGACATTCTGGAAAAGGTTAAGACTATGGAGACAGTAAAAAGATTAAATCAGTGGTTGCGGGAGGTGGGAAGGAGGAGATGGGATGGAGGGATACATAAGCAGAGCACAGGGAATTTTCAGGGCAGTGTAAGTATTCTGTATGATACTGCAACGCCAGATACATGGTATTATACATTTAGCAAAACCCATGGATTTATACAATACAAAGAGTCAACCCTAATGTAAACTACAAAATTTAGTTAATAATAATGTATCAATATTAGTTCATCAGCTGTAACAAATGTAACACATCATTGCAATATATTAGTAACAGGATAAACTGAGGGCAGGAGGAAAGGGAATATATGGGAACTCTCCGTATTTTTCTGTTCAGTTTTTCCTTAAATCAAACACTGCTCTAAGAAATAAAGTCTACTAATATTTTTAAAACTTCAAATACTTTTTTAAAAAGGAAATGGACAATAATGATATTTATTTAAACACGAATGACTGGAAAAGAGTGACGTTTGGGAAAAGATTATTTTGGTTTTAGATATGTAGAGTTTAAAGTACCTGTGGAATACCTAAAGGATACGTCAAGGAATAGATGAATATACAGGTCTTTAGTTCAGAGGAGAAGTCTAACCTGGAGATACAAATGTTAATCATTTGCAAAATAGGCAGTAATTTATGTTAAAAGCAACAGTGGACTCTCCCAGATGAGATTATACTAAAGCACTGGATGCTTCAGCTTCTATCCATGCTTTGGCACTGGCTACTAAAAACATTCAGACAAGAAAGGAAATAAATGAGAATGGGTGCATTTTGTATTAGGATTTTTTGTTTGTTTGCTTGCTTGCTTGCTTTGTTTCTTGTTTGATTTTGTAATATGTGGATGCTGGTGAAATTTTGGAAGTAAGGGTCTCAGAGAACTGGCCAAAAAATAAAGAGCAGATGATAGTGGGGACCAGAAATGTCTTTCTTCAGTTAAGTTAAAGTCATAGAGGAGAGAGAAACAAGGTGGTAAAGGCGAGTAAGAGAAATAGTTGCCCTCTCTTCTGATAAAATTAAATAGAATGTTGGTGATTTATTTAAAACCAGAGTAGGCAAGCAGTGACTACTGTGTTACCTGTGAATTCTTAGAATGAAAAAAAAAACAATTGAGCGTTCTATAAGCCAGTGGGGAGTTAGACTCAGTGATAGTAGAAAGGAGAGCAAGAAGGTTAACTGGTATAGATTTCAGTGGATATTCCTACACTAAGATTTAATACATATATGCAGACTAGCCCTGAAATAGTTGTGCTATATGTTCCTTTGAGGATGTATTCATTTGGACTTCTGAGGGGAACAGAAGTCAGGGCACATAAAGGGATCTTTGGAAATTTGGGAAGATGGGCAGCCTGGAACATAAACAAGTTGCACCTCCTAGTTTGACATACCAGCTTAAGAGGGCTTACATAATCACTTCAAGGTGAGGTGAGTTAAGCTTAAAGTCTCTGATTTCCAGGAATTCTCAAGTATCTAGATGCAGACTATAGCACTTATATCTCATATCTAAGTTTTTAATATGAGAATAAAATATTAATATAACTCTTGGTAAGAGTATGCCTAGTATTTCACATATCCCTAGGTATACTAATAAAGGAACTATGACACTCCGGGAAAGCCCATAAAATAAACTATCTGGGCAAAAAAATTATATATACATAATCATTGAGACAGCCACCTCTGGAAATAGCATACTAAGTAATTCAAACCAACTTTCTCACTTGGAATAGTTGAAAAAAATAAAAATAAATATAGACATCAGAGAGGTAATGAAATAGTGAACCATGAGGACTTGACATGGAAGAGTACAGATACCCAGGAAAGTGAATCCAGCTTTTAAAGCTCCTTTTCTTTGGTAACACTTGTCAACTTCAGAGAACATGGCTGAGAAGGTGAGAAGTGTTTAGATCATCCTTGGGGGCTAAAGGGATAGAGATCAGAAACTGTAACCTACTAATGGAAGCCCTGGTCATTCTTCCTTCCTTTGGATTGGAACCACAAAAGGGTTACAACTAGGAGTAAGAGTGAACTAGAAGGAGAAAGTAGACAGGTCTTCACAGGGACTACAGCTCAGTTTCAAATCATTTTAATCTCTAACATTGGATTAAAATGTTCCTAAATTGTCAGTACCCTCAGGTATTCAGCAGCAGCAAACTATAAATCCTTCTCTGGAAGAGGAAAACATTATCTTAGGTCACACATTATTTCTACAAACAATTTTTCAAATATAATGTCTAGTATATAATCACAAATGACAAGCCATCTGAGGATGAAGAGATAGGACACCATGAACAAAAACAACAGAAAAAATAGACAACAGAAAAAGACCCACAAGAGCTCAATATACTCAAATCATCATAGACAGACTTTTAAAAAAACTACACTTACTGTGTTCAAGAAATAAAAGACTAGATTTAAAATTTTAGTGTAAAATTTAAAACTATTGAAAGAGCACCAAATGTAAATTTTAGAACTGAAAAATAAAATAACCAAAATAAGGAATCAATGGATGGGTTTAATAGCCAGATTAAACATAGCTGAAGAGATAACTGATTAACTAGAACACAGATCAGGAAAAAAAATACTTCAAAGGAAATATAAAGGGAGCAGAGCACTTAAAAAATAAAAAATAGACATACAGCATATAATTATAAGGTCTAATGTACATATATTTGGAGTGGCAGAGAAGAGAGGGTGAGACAGAAGAAGCAATGAAGAGATTATAGCTGAAATTTTTCCAAAAATAATGAAAAACATAAAGTCACAGAATCAAGAAACACTGAGAACTTCAAGCAAGATAAAAAAAAATAATAATAAAATAAATATAGACAATCATATCAAAATTACTGAATACCAAAAAGTAAATCTTAAAAACAGCTTAAAAGAGATGAAAGAACAAGGAAGAGAGACAGACAGAGAGACAAAGAGATTATCTTGTAAGGAGCAACAATTAGAGTACCCACTGACTCCTCAACAAAAACTATAAAATTCAGAAGACATAGAATATCTTCAAAATGCTGGGCAGGGATAACTTAGATAATGTAAAATTCTAGTCCAAGTGAAAATATTAAGGTTACCATAAATAGAATTTAGACAAACAAATATGAATTTATCTTCATCAAACCCACACTATAATAAATACTAAAGATATTTTATAGGTAGAAAAATAATGATCCCAGACGGAAGATCAGAGATGGAAAAAGGAAAAAGAAATATTAAAATAACAAGTTTTCAGGAAAATATAAATTCATATTGACTGACTAAATCAGTATTAATAATGTCTTGAGATTAAAATATAAAATGAAATAAAACACAAGAAAACGATAACATATAAGTTGGAAGAGGATAGAGAAAATTAAAGTGTTCCAGTGCATTTTCTGGGTAAAGGTGCCAAATACATGCCATTGATAAATTAAGGATGCATATTATACTCTCTACGTTACCACTGAGAGGATGGTAAAAGAATGTACATCTTATAAGCACACAAAAGAAAAATAATAGAATATATAAATAGATAAGAAAGAAAAGGAAAATAACATAGAACACTAAGACTGTGAATTGAGACCAAAATACATCAGTGATTACCTTGTGAATGAACTAATGTTCCAATTTAAAGACATATATTGCCAGATTGCATTTTAAAATAACTTTATATGTTGTTCATAAATCAAAAAGGGGTCACTACATTAATATCAAAGCAAATTTTAAAGAAAAAAAGCATTCCTGGCGAGAAGGAAGTACATATCATAAAGATAAAATATTAGATTTACCAGGAAGATATAAAAATTTTATACTTTTGCCCTTAATAAAGTAGCTGCAAACCTTTAAAGCAAAATCTTCACAGGAGTAAAAGAAGAAATAAACAACCACAATCACATTGGAAGTCTTTTAAAACACATCTCTCTCAGTAATTGTTATAAGAAGCAGACAAAAATTCAGTAAGAATATAAAACATCTCAATAGCACAATTAATTTTACGCATTGAATATATAGAGAACAATGTACCCAACAACTGCAGAGTAAACATCCTTAAAAACACACAGAACATTTACAAAATTTAACCATATTCTGGGTAATAAGCAAGCATCAACAAATTTCAATAAATTAAAATTGGGTAGTATATGGTCTCTGACAACAATGCCATTTAGCTAGAAATTAATAACAAGAAGATAACTAGAGAATCATCATAGCCTGAAATTTAAAAATATAGTTCCAAATAACCCATGGTGATAAAACTATCATCATTTTCATTAGAAAAATACTTTGAGGGCTTCCCTGGTGGCGCAGTGGTTGCGCGTCCGCCTGCTGATGCAGGGGTGCCGGGTTCGCGCCCCGGTCTGGGAGGATCCCGCGTGCCGCGAAGCGGCTGGGCCCGTGGGCCGTGGCCGCTGGGCCTGCGCGTCCGGAGCCTGTGCTCCGCAGCGGGAGAGGCCGCAGCGGAGGGAGGCCCGCATACCACAAAAAAAAAAAAAAAAAAAAAAAAAGAAAAATACTTTGAAATGAATGGTAATGACAAATACACTATATATCAAAACCTGCATAATATAACTAATTGTTAGTATAGATAATAATTTAGAGCTTTAAATGTATATATTAAATGGAGTAAAAAATATGAATAAATCTCACACAAAATATATATTGAAAAATCCTAAACAAGATATATGCAAATTAAATTCAGTAATATTTTTAAAAGAAAATAACATACCAGACCAAACTGTTTTATTTTAGGAACTCAACAGAACTTAACATTCAAACTGCTATTAGTGTAACTCAAACATCTACAGAATCAAAGAGGGAAATCACATGATGGTCTCAATCACTGCAGAAAATGGTTTGATAACATTCAGTATCCATTCATGATAAAAATGTATATAGCAAATTAGGAATAAAAGGGAGCATCCTTAATCTGATAAATCATGTCTGTTAAAAAAAAAAACCCTCAGCAAGCATCATATTTAATCATGAAATGTTAAGAATCTTTTCACTGAGACTGCTAATACCATGTCTATTAAACATTCTACAGGGGTTTGGGTCATTCAGATTCCTGACAGGAAACAGAGCAAATGCAAGCAGTTTAACTGAACAGAGGTGGATAAAGAGGTGCCAGCAGGGAGAGGGGAACCAAAAAGGAATGGTGAAGGCTCAGATATGGAAACAGTGGCGCCCCATCACCATCCTGAGCCAGAATAACAAAGGGAGCAAACAATGATGGGGGCATTGAATGGTGGGGAGGGGCGGTCACAAGTTTCCTTTCTGGAATTCTGTCAATGTTCTACTTCTTGCACTGTGTGGGGTTCCATGGATGGCTGCTTTGTGACAAATTCATTGACGCATACGTTTTTGCTCTTCACATAATAAGAAGGTTAAATAATTAAAATAAAATTGCTGATGAAGATGTTGCATCTACATGCCAGTGAAAGCCAATGGATGTGACAAGCAGAGAAAAATGATTAGAATGAAGATAATTATATATTCACAAACAAGTTAATTCAAGCAATTATAAGGTGAGCCATGGAAGCAATTTCCTAGGACTTAAGGAACCCAAAAAATTTTAAAAAGAAAAAAAAGTCACGAAAGTGAAAACAAAAAAAGTTTTGATTTATCCCTTAAGATCTTATTCACAGTTTTAATTCTTCCCTCTCCCTCAGGAGTGTTTAAGTGTACTCCCCTGAAGGCCATGGATTTTGCAGCAGAATTTCAAAGGCTGAGACAGGATTTAAGAGAAAGACTCAGTGGCAGGGTTTGGGGATGACCCTCTGCCTAATTTTAAGCAGAGTAGATCTGCTTTCATCGGTCCAAATATATGAGGTTTCTCTATAAGATTAGATTCGAAGAAAGAAATTATTCTTTAAAAAAAAAAAAAGGTACCAATTTTGTGTATAAGTACACCAAGCCCCAAGGATGGAGTAACTAACTAACCCAAGGTTATTATAAAGAAATATTAGCAGAGTCATTTATAACTAAACCAGGTCTTTTGAATCCCAGCACATGCTAGCTCTATTGATCTTACAGAAAAACTTGAACAAACTTTTTGGTCAACCCAATAGAACCAGCATGTGCTGAGATTGAAAAGACCGATACTACAAGACAGATCACTCATAATGTTCTCTCAGGGTACGAAAGTCATCCTAAAATAAAATAAACCAACAAATGAAACAAAAAACCATTCTGTTAGTTACCATGACTTGTGCCTATTTTAGTATGCTACACTTTTTGTCAGGAAGATCTCCAAAGTTTTACCTCATCAAGTCTATAGTGATTGCCTGTGTTCCCAGAACTTGATCCCTAATCTCCCTAAACCTGTTGGACCTCCAGGAAGCCCAACTAGCCAGCTGAAATTTGCTGATCATTCCTCTCTGACTCAGAAACTAGAGAATCTAAATACTATCCTATTCTACGGACTTTTGGAAAGATCATCCACGTAATCAAATAGCTGAATACCATATACAGTGGTTCCTGACTTACCATGGTTCAATTTATGATCTTTCAACTTTATGATGGTTGAAAATTGATATGTGTTCAGTAAAAACCATCCTTTGAATTTTGATCTTTTCCCTCGGCTAGTGGTGTGCAGTAGCATGCTGTCCTGTGAAGCTGGGCAGTGGCAGAAAGGCACAGCTCCCAGTCAGCCTCATGATCATGGGGGTGAACAAGGGATACTCTGTGGTGCACTGTGTTTGAGCACTTTTAAGGTAGGCTAGACTATGCTATGACGATGTAGGTTAAGTGTATCAAATGCATGTTCAACTTATATTTTCATCTTACGATGGGTTTAGTTGGACATAACCCCATTAAGTCGAGGAGCATCTGTAATTAAATCGTTAAAAAAGCACGTGGAGGGCTTCCCTGGTGGCGCAGTGGTTGAGAGTCCGCCCGCCGATGCAGGGGACATAGGTTCGTGCCCTGGTCCGGGAAGATCCCACATGCCGCGGAGCGGCTGGGTCCGTGAGCCATGGCCGCTGAGCCTGCGCGTCCGGAGCCTGTGCTCCGCAACGGGAGAGGCCACAACAGTGAGAGGCCCGCGTACCGCAAAAAAAAAAAAAAAAGAAAAAAAAAGCATGTGTAGGTATTTACAATTTAAAAGGTAAGAAACATCTATGAACTAAATAACAACTTGTAAAAGTGTACATTATAACAGAATAAATACATTGCACCTCTATAGTTTTCTGGTAGCAAATAGTTTGCTTAAAAACACTATCATGGGCTTCCCTGGTGGCGCAGTGGTTGCGCGTCCGCCTGCCGATGCAGGGGAACCGGGTTCGCGCCCCGGTCTGGGAGGATCCCACATGCCGCGGAGCGGCTGGGCCCGTGAGCCATGGCCGCTGAGCCTGCGCGTCCGGGGCCTGTGCTCCGCAACGGGAGAGACCGCAGCAGAGGGAGGCCCGCATACCACAAAAAAAAAAAAAAAAAAAACTATCATATATGTAATGGTCCAAAGAGGCCAGCCTAATATACATTTCCACTTTGTTGAAAAGGAAGGTCAAAAGATTGATATTTTAACCCCAAATGCTGATGGATGAGAGCTTGCTGCCTAAAGCATGGCTAGATAACAAAATCAAACTCATAGAAATCAATATTTTAAACACAGTAGCTAACACAACCCATCCACCTATTCTTTCTGGCAGATCTGTACAGACATATTTGTTGCCATTTACATTCTAAGATTTACCAATAGGAATGTTAGGGAGATGGCATCGGGTGCTTACTTCTAAATAAAAAGTAATAAAACCACAAAGTCTCTAAAAAGATTACTTTTAAGAATGTCATTCTTGCAGATGAGTTTATAAACACAACAGCTCATGTTTACCATCAGATAGTTAAAGTACCCTTTACACAAATTCCACAGAAGCTAACTCATGTTAGGACCGGTCATAGACACTCTTAGCTCATAAATCAGTATCTATTTCCTTCTTCTTTCTTAAGAACCTTTTGTTCAGGGCAGGAATGTGACTGAGTCCATGTGAGAGCCGGCTTTCCCAGCCTCCTTAAGAGATTGGGTTGACTATTCTAAAAGGGGACATGAGCAAAGATATACTGGTGTGGCCTCTGGGAAGGCACAGACACCCCTGATAAAGGGGATATATATACTCTTAGAAAGGTTCTTTCCCCTTCTTATTGCATTTAAAAACAAGAAATTGCTAGAATTGGAGTAGATAGTTTACAACTACAAGGCAACAAGCATTTGGAGACCAAGGGAAGGAATTCCATAGCTGCCTACCTCCAGACCATTTGTTATATAAGAAAAACAGATTCATAAGTTTAAGCTTGTGGCTTGTGTAAGTTGAATATGCCATTACTTATAGCTGATATCATTGCTAACTAAAAGGCTTTTATAATTTTATTTTTATCTGATAGAAATATTTCTAAAATATGACATTTCCTCCCTTATTAAAAATAATAGGTTACATTTTTTTACATTTGTTCTTTAATGACTCAGCATCACATTAAGATGTGAGGTTAAGTTTTTTCTAAATTATACCAGCCAGAAAATAACATTTCTACTGTCACATCCTGTGCTGGGACTAGGGTAAGGCAAATGAGGTACTCACCTTGGCTGCAAAATTTAAGGAAGGATCAAAAAACTCAGTAATCCAGATAAATAATATTTTAATAAAATATCCTTAAAAATCAAAGTTAATGAATAAAATCCATGATGAACAAAATATCAAATTTTTTTTTAAAAATCAGAAGCAATATTACTAATTTTTCCTTTTTTCTCAGCCTCCAACATGGCTCAGCACAGCACTGTTCTCCCACTACTACCATTTATTTCTTAATAGAACAAATATCTTTTCTTCCCTTGAACCAAAAGAATTGAGGATTAAGAGAGAACTAAAGACCAAGTTCTTTAATTCAGTGATTTTAACACCTTGTACCTCTCCTGTGATGTGCATAGTCTTAGTGACAGCTTTTTTCCCTTTCTGCTGTTATTTAGAAGTCTTTGTTCATTTACATAAGGAATTCTGGTTGTGCTTCCAGATGGTTATAGTCACCAGAATTCTCTACTCCATGGAATAATTTATTAATTCAGTGGTGTCCTAATCAGACTCCCCCAAATTCATGAAGTTATCTAAATATAAATATGCCTTTAAAACCCACAAGTATTTACAAATATTTTTGGAATGACAATCGCTTAAGATTTTGCTTTGGTTCAGTAAATACTTATTGAGCACTTACAGTCATCAGGTGCTGCAGGCTTTAAGGATGCAAAAATTGAGGGGAAAAAAAGATCGTTATGTTGTTTACAATATTTTAAACACTCATTTCTCAATTGCCTCTGGGACTGAAATGTTAAACTGTCTTATGATTAAATATCAGGTGAACTGACGATGGAATAGCTAATATATCCAAACCAAAGAGAACTTTTGCAGTAAATGTGGAGTTTACACCATGGTTAGTTAAGTCGTCTAACAGTCCAATGGAATAGCAACTGAGAGCAGGTGCAAATGTGGAACAAATGTCTGGAAGGATAATGATGGAGCATGGTGTCTGGGTATTCTCCAACCCATCAGTAATAAAATTGACTGGATTAAAGCTTTTGTAGGAAGGAGGTTCAGAGAACAAAACCATTTTCCCTTCTGTCCCTAGGCAAGCCCATCCAGTTCAGAAAGGGCAGAGTCAAGCTCTGTGTGTCAGATGTAGGCCTTTTCATGCCACCAATCAGTGAGAAAAGAGGCTCTTTATGTTCCCTATAGGATATCAGTGGAATTAGTGATGAGAAGCAACATGCATCAGGGAAAACTCATTATGACTCTTCCCCTTTTCAATTATCTAAGAGTCTCCCTCTGTGATAAAGGAATCATCAAAGACTGAGGACTTAAGTGATTTTAAATTTTTTTTTTTTTTAAGTCATAAAGAATGGTAGGTTCCATAAAGTTGAATCTCACTGAAGATGAGTCGCTTGTCTGTATCGCTGACAAGCCTGTTTTCCTGTCAGTGGAATCAGAGGATCACATTTCTCTGGCTCTAAAATGGTAAACGCAGGCAGAGCAAAAATAATCACCACCTGGATTTCAAATGTGGGTAAACGCTGTATTGGAATCCCCAGAGAAGGCTCAGCTAATGTTCTGTAGATTGGAAAGAGCTGTACAATCATTAATTTAATTTAGAAGCAGCCTGATAATATGGAAAAGCATGGACTTTGGTGTCTGAAGACCTATTTTTTTGTTCTGTTTTGTTTTGGGATTTCTCCCCCACTGCCGTATTTCTTATCTTCCTGCCTACCTTCCTGCCCTTCACTGTTTTTCCCAAAAGACCAAGGAATTTTTACAGAGCTAGTTTACTTCATCCTAGAAGCCCTGTAGGGATTGTATCCATGGTATCCAGACAATGCCTCTTTCATCTTCACCTATTATTTCAGATTTTTCCAATCCATCCATTATCAACACCCATTAAGAAGTTTACATATCTATTTTAATGGTGCCTCAATTCTCCAATTAACTATGATTCCCCAATTTTTATAGTCAATTAGGATTATATCAAGAACCTATTGTGCACACTGCAGTGAGAGCACACAAGGAAGCTGCTGACCATGGTCCTAAACCTGCATACAGACTTGTATGTGTTTGGCCTATACCATGTTTTACCAAAAATCAAATAACTTACTTTTTTTTTTTTTAAGTCAGGTGATTAAACAAAATTTAAGTTTCTACCTTCTTGAGAAATTGGACAGTGTGGCAAGACTAGGACTGTATTCCTATAGTCCTACATGGCAACACTGCCTGGGGCTGAGGAGGAGCTGCTGGCTTTAGAGATGCAAGCTGTTCAGTTTGCCACAGTTGCCCCCCCATCACGTTGTATTCATTTATATTACAGCTGGACGACTTTAGAATTGGAGTTTATACCACTTAAGGTTGATAAATCACTGGAACTACTGTAAAAGGGCACTAGGAACTAATACATTTATAATCGCCAAACCACTAAGAGGGAATAATAACCAAAATGGTAATTATAATAAACAACTATGACAACATGATTACTAAATGTCTTACATAGGTTAACTCATTTAATCTTCACACAACTCTTCGAACAAAGTATTAATATGATCCCCATTTTTCAGATAAGGAAACTGGGGCACAGAGAGGTTGAGTGACTTGCCTGGTTATGCAGCAAATAAGTGGCATTGCTGGAATAAAGTGAGATAACTGTGAAGCTGTTCTGAAAAAAATGGAATGCTATGCAAATTTAAAATGTATTATCATCGGGCTTCCCTGGTGGCGCAGTGGTTGAGAGTCCGCCTGCCGATGCAGGGGACACGGGTTCAGGAAGATCTCACATGCCGCGGCGCGGCCGGGCCCATGAGCCATGGCCGCTGAGCCTGCGCGTCTGGAGCCTGTGCTCCGCAACGGGAGAGGCCACAACAGTGAGAGGCCCGCGTACCGCAGAAAAAAAAAAAAAGTATTATCATCGTTATTATTGATGTTATAACATATCTGTTCCATCAATTTATCCAGCAGGAAGACACAATTCTTGTTACAAGAAAAACTAAGATTGCCGGGTAGATGCCTACAATTAAATTTCTTCCTATGATTGAATAAAGGAAGATATACAAACAGAAAAAATGAGAATTATGGAAAAAGGAATAACTTTGGAAGGAAATAAAAATATAATTATGATAAGAGATTAGAACTGTTAGATTGTTGATTTAACCTTAAAACTTAAAGTTATCACATTAATTGTCACTTTCAATGTACTCAGTTTTTGTTTTGTTTCTAAAATAAAGCTGAACATTTTCTAAAACCTGACAATAGTTCTTTCCAAGCTATTCTGATGTCGACATAATGGTTGATGGTAAATTAATACCAATACATCCAGCCCTTATGCTTAGCTCACTGCCTTTCCCTGGGTCTTAAAGTCTTTTTACTCCTGCTGCAGCATAAGGTCATTTTCCAACAACAACAAAAAAGTTAAAAAAGCAATATGTATGATTTCTTCAAGTAAAATCTCCTCCTTCCCCATTTGCATTCCTTGGTTACTGACTTATTTGATATCCCAAAAGCCATATAGTAAAAGCATAATCTGGATGATAGGAACGGATGTAATACTTCAGTGTCTACATGTTATTAATGACTGACAGTATTTCACTTTGCAGTTTGTGAATTTCTTTCACATTTTCTCTTTTAATCTTCACAATAGCCCTGTAAGATATTAATGCCCGGGTGATTGGTAACCTCTCAACAATATAAATGTGACCTTTCTTGACATAGAGTATTATGGACATATAAAAATAAAGGGCATCAGCTGTGAATTTCTGAATTATTTAGATTGTTATTATGATTTCATTACTCGGATTCAGAAGGGACTTTATGGATCCTCTGGACCAACTACTTCATTTTCCAGCGAGGAAACCAATTCCCAGTGAGTTAGTGGCAGAGCCGGGGCAAGAAACACAGTGTCCTGATTCCCATTTCAGATTTCCTTACACTCTAACATACCTTATCTTCTGAAAATAAAACGGTAAAATAACATACCGTTTTCCTTCTGTTTGCAAAAATAGGTCCTATTTACAGAGATAGGCTGTAAGGGAACAATTTTAAACAACAATGAAATATAATGAGGACACGAATATGGATGAAAAGCAAATTTTTTTTTCTTTGGTAGAAGAGATGGGGATTGGGAGGAGGTAATAACCCCCATTACACAGACTGTAGTTTTCAACAAAGGAATCTCACTCCTGAAAGGGCAAGTCACACTGAATATCCATTTAGTAGGTTACCACACAGATTTTTAATTGTCACAGTTTATTAACATTGCTCATTCAGCTATTCAGTCATGTTCTCCTTGACAGCAGAAGGGCACTTCCACTGGATAGTCTCCATGTTCAATGTCATTAACCATTACTTACTGGAATTTACACAATGTTGAGTAGTATTTGGTAAGTGCAGATCCAGAATAAACAGAGTGAAGTAAGTCAGAAAGAGAAAAACAAATATCGTATGCTAACACACATATATGGAATCTAAAAAAAAAAAAAATGGTTCTGAAGAACCTAGGGGCAG
>NC_041225.1:53381795-53412459 GCF_002837175.3 Physeter macrocephalus
AAAAAACAAAAAAAGGGTTCTGAAGAACCTGGGGGCAGGACAGGAATAAAGACGCAGACGTAGAGAATGGACTTGAGGACACGGGGAGGGGGAAGGGTAAGCTGGGACGAAGTGAGAGAGTGGCATGGACATATATACATTACCAAATATAAAATACATAGCTAGTGGGAAGCAGCTGCATAGCACAGGGACGCCAGCTCAGTGCTTTGTGACCACCTAGAGGGGTGGGATAGGGAGGGTGGGAGGGAGATGCAAGAGGGAGAAGATATGGGGATGTATGTATATGTAGCTGATTCACTTTGTTATAAAGCAAAAACTAACACACCAATGTAAAGCAATTATACTCCAATAAAGATTTTAAAAATAAATAAATATATATGTTATATATATTCCAAAAAAAAACCCCAGAATAACCAGTGCCTCTGCCACCAATCAGCTAGCATTCTATCCTCTTAACCTTAGAGTTGCAGTATAGGTGGACTGCTTGTGCTCTCAAAAACAACCTCTCCACCTGTACCTGTATCTCATCTCCTCTCACTTATTTCTCAGCAATGCTCCAACGATTGTCCCTTTCTCTCCTGAATCATCAATTTCTCCTTCTCTGCTGGTTAGCTTCCAACAACCTACAAAGATGCTGCAAAATTTTCCACCTTAAACACTAAAAATTCATTTTGATCCCACATCTTTCCCCAACTGTCATTATATTTCTGCTCTGTTTGATAGAAAAACTAGGAAGGTATGTTGATATTCACCTTCTCCATTTCATTTCCTCCCTTCTCTATTGAACCATCGCCAACCAGGCTGCTCTATCACTGCTGCTAATTACCTACCCATTGCTAAATCCAACGGCCAGTTCTCAATCTTCATTTTCTTTTAGTCCTCAGCAATATTTGATTCAATTGATAATTCCTCCATCTTGAAACACATGCTTCACATGGCATCACTCTTTTGGTTCTCCTCCTCTTCCTCTGGTCACTTTTTCTCAGTCTCTTTGCTGGATTTTTCTCATATCCTGATCTTTTAGTAGTGTCCCTGCATAGAGTCATCTGAGTATTTCATGTCTTTACTTATCCTCTCGTCCTTAATGATCCCATTCATTTTTTGCATCATCTATATAATTCTCAAATTTATATATCTAGCCCAGGTTTCTGATTTCTCTATGAAATCTAGAATCTTATATTCAATCTTTACTTAATACTCGTTTGTCCTCTTGATGTTTGATGAGCATCTCAGAATTAACTGGTCAAAAGTTTAACTCCTTATTCTCAGACCCTAACAAAATTTGACACCTCCCACACACTCTTCTCCATCTCTGTAAATGATCACTCAATCTTTCTGGCCACACTGGTTCCTCACTTGTTCCTGACCACCCTTTATAGCAATCACACCCCTTCCCCTGAAAATAACTATTCTCCTTCCCAGCTTAATTTTTCTCTTAGGTACTTATCACTGCCTGTCATATAGACACTAGAATGTAAACTTCTGAGGGAAGCAAGTTTGTCTGTTTTGCCCACTGCTATACCTGACAGCTTGGAACTCTGCCTATTTTATAGCAGGGACATAATATCTGTAGAGTGAAAACTATCATTCAAAAATAAATATTCCCTCAAGACACAGTTCTTGGAATCCACCATCACTTCTTAACTTCTCATATGATCCTGAGTCCTTCGTTTCCTCTCTGCTTCATCCACTCCAGCCACTCAAACCAATGGCCACAACTTGAACCCTGTCGTCACTCAGAAATATACCACCTCAGAAACCTCTAGCATCCTGTCCTCTACTCATAATCTCCTCTTCCTGTAGAGATGTTGTGCCTTCATCCCCTTTACAACTTCTCCCCAGACATGGACCTTCAGCTCCTTGGTCCTCCGAGTGTTACCAGTCGGCCACCCTTCCTGGCCTCACTTCCTTTTTCAGCCTGGCTGCATCGCCATTCCCATGAACAGATCTTAAAACCCAAAAGAACAGTTCAATCCCCTTGCATTACTGAAATTTCTTGTTGTTTTTGGCCTTTAACCAGAGAAGTTTCTGATTTAAAACAATATTCCTCCAAACCTAAGCAGCCCAGCACGAGCTCAGTCTCTAGTTCAGACTGCCTGGGTTCAATTAATATTGGTTTTAACACAATGGGCGAATTTCTAAGCCTCAAAGCCTTTGTTTCCTCACTGAAATAGCAGTTATGTTTATTTCAGAGGCTACCTATGAAGACTAAATGAGCTAATCTAAGAAAAGTGCTTATCACAATAAAGTACTACTATTGTTATTATATCCAAATTGTTGGGCACAGCAAAAGAATATGATAAAACCACCATACATATTAGGGCACCTACAAAGTGTGAGTCCTCCAGTCTTGCTCAGCAATGTATTTATTGATCCTTCGTTATCTGCCCCTCTCATTTTGTTAACCCTTTTTCCAAATCATCACCCTTCCCTCAAGTACTTGACCTCAAACAGTGCCCATGTATTTACCCACATTTTCCTCCTCCTTCCGTCTCGAGGACGAAGAATCATCATTTTATTCCAGGACAACTTGTATGTCTTTGCTGTTGACCCACTCTGATCAATTACTCCTTCTCTCTCCTAATCTTCAGTCTCTTCTTCCTTACTGACACTATTCCTCAGCTTATTAAAATAATCAAGTATATCCTTCCTATAGGCTGTTTTTTTTAAATTCCCTTTACTCTGTGATTCCATTTACATACTGTCCTTGTGATCTCATTCTTTTCAGCCAAGCTTCGTGAAAGAGTAGTGGCATATCACGTGATCAATTCTTGATTCCCTACTAAATTTTTAATCGTTTAAACTTATATTTTGAGTGTTTTCCATAAATAATACTCTGAACACATGATTTAAAGGTTACATAAAATTTTCCAAATTTCCATAATGTTTTGAAATTACTATCCCACATAATAGAGATATTTTTTGGTGTAACAAACTACTAATTATTTCCCTTGATAAGGACAGTGGAGTCAGTGATTATAGTTTTTCTAGCCTCATTTTGGTGACTTCTTTTCACTTGAAAATTTTTACTTTTATTTTCTACTTTAATTTCAACGAAATAAGGCCAGCTATTTTCTTTTGCATTTCTGTCACAGTATTATTTCTACCCACTTTAGCTATTTACTGAATATTTGTTTAGTTTAACAAATTAGTTTATAAATAAATGTGGAATCTAGAAAAATGTTACAGGTGAACCTATTTGCAAGGCAGGAATATTGACGCAGATGTAGAGAACGGACGTGTGGACACAGAGGGGGAAAGGGAGGGTGGGATGAATTGGGAGATTAGGTTTGTCATAAATACACTACCATGTGTAAAACAGATAGCTAGGGGAAAGCTGCGGTATAACACAGGGACCTCAGCTCAGTACTCTGTGGTGACCTAGATGGGTGGGATGGGGGTGGGGGAGGGAGGTCCAAGAGGGAGGGGATAAATGTACACATATGGCTGATTCACTTCGTTGTAGAGCAGAAACTAACACAACATTGTAAAGCAATTATACTCCAATTTTTAAATAAAAGAAATCCTAATTAGGAAGCCCTTATGAACAGATTCAAATAAAACTTGTGAAGATTTATAATACATTTGATTTTTGTTTATTTGCAATGCTGTTCTGTGGGACTGTATTTCATTAAACAAAAGAACTCCAAGACAGTCATCATGAAGATTCCTTTTTGGGCAGCTATGGAGTACTAAACCCATCAGTCAATTTAGCCAAGTCAAACTCATCAAGTAGTTAATTGGCACAATGAAAAAAGATTGACTGATTTCCCACCTTTTTCAATAAGTTAATTTTTCTCTGCAAAATCACCTTTTGAAGAGTGCTTTTTGAAGCTTCAGATATTGGCTTCAGACTGTTCATCATTCAACAGTTTCTAAGTTAGAAGTGGAGGCTACAAGAGACTCTTTTGGCAGGAAGGGAAATTACTTGGAGGAGTGGAGTGTGCCAGTCAATTTGTCACATGCTTTCTCATTAAGGACTTTAGAGATAAGGGTCAGTCTTTGAGCTGGGAACAAATTCTAAATACACACTTTTCTATTAAATGGTTTCACAAAAAGCCATATTCCAAACCATTGGGAACTTTGAAGATAAGGATACACACATTGCCAAGTTCCTATCAACTGAGCTGCCATTGCTGTTACTGTAATAATGGCTCACACACAAGAGACATTATCTGATATGCATTGACTCAGTGCATCATCCACCACAAAGGGAGAAACTACAATAATAACAGATGTTGGGAAAATGTAGAAGTCCCTTTCCACCAAATGACTTTTACAATGAATAATTAAAATTCTATTCAGTCCAATTGATTTAGGTCTGAAGTTTTTTCCTTAACTAAAATGACTGTTCAACATTGTTAAAATTCATTAGATCAAACTTCTGTATATTTCTAAGGAGGAGTCCATGGGAAATGGAAAGATGCACAAATCAGGGCTCCATCCTCAAAGTATTTAATAGTCAATAGGGAAGCTACTTATAAATACCATGATACAATGTAGTATATGATTGACTTGAGAAGTAGAGAGCAACTTTGTAGATTAGAAGAAGATGGGATCTCTTTCAGCTGAGGAAACCAAGGAAAGCCAAAGACGTCTT
Organism: Physeter macrocephalus; assembly: GCF_002837175.3. Taxonomy (NCBI): domain Eukaryota; kingdom Metazoa; phylum Chordata; class Mammalia; order Artiodactyla; family Physeteridae; genus Physeter; species Physeter macrocephalus. The sequence continues at coordinate 53,386,396 of NC_041225.1, forward strand.
ACTGGATGGTTAGAACTTCAGGATGGATGGTTAGAAATGAAAGAGGAAAGTGCATTCAAGTGAGAACAACTTTGAGCATAAGGTCGTTTTGGTACATATTTAGCAGGTGGTGAGTAGACCAATTTTCCTGGAGGACAGATTTGTTTAAATGAGTGGGAAATGAGAATGGAAAGGTAATTTTGGAATATATAAGGTAAAAGAGACTAGGACTAGTGAATTGGTGGTAAAAATCGAAATAAAACTTTATTTTCACACATGTGGAAGACAATTCTCAAACTTGTAGTATGTTCCCAAGCCGATGTAAAACCAAAGTGTTCATAGTCATTCCACAATTTTGTAGATTTTTTCATTTTGATGTTTTTCTGTCTTCCTTTGCCTTTGAGTTAATACTATCACAATTACTTCCTAAACATTTTATGTCCTAGATTCAGGTTATACTCACATGCACACTTCTTTTTTGTTTCTTTGTGTTTAAAATAAGTGTTTCCTTTTAGGCTTGTTTTAGATTTACAGAAAAGTTTGCAAAATTAGTACAGAAAGTTCCCACATACACAGTAACCAGTTTCCTCTAACGTTAAGATCTTATATTAGTGTGGTACGTTTGTCACAACAAATGTCACAACTAATACTAACTCATTATTACTAATGAAGTCCATACATTTTTCAGATTTATTTAGTTTTAACATAATATAATTGTTCTATTCTAGAATCCCATCCAGGACACCACATTATACTTAGCTGTCATGTCTACTTAGGCTCCTCTATGTTGTGACAGTTTCTCAGACTTTCCTTGTTTTCGATGACTTCAAGGAGTAGTAGTCAGACATTTTGTACAATAGAATGTCCCTCAATTTATGTCTGATAGTTTTCTCATGCTTAGACTGGGGTTATGAGTTTTGGAAAGAAAGAGCACAGAAGTAAAGTGCCATTTTTATCACATCATATCAAAGGTACATACTATCCACTATTGACATTAAGCTTGATCACATGGCTGAGGTAGTGTTTCTCACATTTCCGTATTGTAAAGTTCTTGTTCTTCACCTGTTTTCATACCATATACTTTGGAAGGAAGTCACTATGTTTAGATCACGCTTAAGAGATCATTGGGAGAGGGGACAGAGTTACGCTTTACCTTTTTAAGAGTAAAGTAGCTACACAAATTATTTGGAATTCTGCAGAGGAGATTTGTCTATTTCCCCTCAATTATTTATTCAATCAAATCTTTATATCAGAATAGACTCATGGCTACTCATTTTATATTTTGGATTATAATCCAATACTATTTATTTATTTTGTTGCTCAAATTGTTCCAATTTTAGCCATTTGGGAGCTCTTTCGGTTGGTTCTTGCACCCCTCTGAAATACTCCCATCAGATTTTTTTATGAGCACTTTTTTACTTTTTGGCACTACTGTGTGGTCCAAACTCATCTTGTGTATTCACTGCACCTGCCCTAGACTTAGCCATTTCTCCAAGAAGCCCTGATTCCTTTTACTGGAGAATGTTATTAGAAATCAATATATGGACCCTGGGTGTGCTCATTGCTACTGGGGTGTCATTGATTCCAGGCCCTCTCAGCAAACAAAGCTTAGAAATACATGTATATATACTAACCCATGTATGCACACATATCTATAATTGTTTCTATATTTAGCCACCTGTATTTATATTAAACTAAACATGAGTCCATATTGATGAATTCCCCTATAATCCAGTACTAAATGATTTATTCTAGCCTTCTCCTTCTGCATATCTATAACCTCCTACTCCATCAGTAGCTCCCACAATCCATACATTCATTTACGAGTTTGTTCAGTACTAGTATATATGCATAGTGGCTGTTTTAATTTGCAGTTCCCTAACAACATATGATGTTGGGCATTTTCTCATACACTTATTTTCCATCTATATATCATCTTAGCTGAGGTGTCTATTCAGATCTTTGCCCATTTTTCCTTGGGTTGTTTGTTTTCTTTTTGTTCAGTTGCTAAAGTTTTTTTTTTGGGTGTTCTGCATGTGTATGTTCTGGATATTCTGGATATTTATCAAATATATGATTTGCAAATATTTTCTCCCAGTCACTTGTCTTTTCTTCTCTTAACAGTGTGTTTTGCAGACTTCACTTGTTTTTAAAACTTTGAGTTTAATAACTCAACACCAGTGAATTCAGCCTTGTTTTTGTACTGGTCTAAGTATAAAATTACTCTTGTTCACATCTTTCAATCACCAAATTTTTAAAAGTCTGTTCAGATGGAGTTAGTCTCTTAACAATATCTTTAACTCAGATTGGTTCAAAATTCAGGGAAGTGAGGACTTCATTGTGGAAGACTACAATATTCTGTGATTCCCCAGCAATGTCCCCATTCCTTTCCTCCTACTGCTCATTTGGGAGTACATTAAAGTAGAAAACTTGCTTTTTCTGAGGATCATCTCCAACCACAATTCCATCAAAGAAAAACAAGAAGCCAGTGAAGTGAAAAATAATAGATTCCAGGACTTCCCTGGTGGCGCAGTGGTTAAGAATCTGCCTACCAGTGCAGGGAACACAGGTTCGAGCCCTGGTCCAGGAAGATTCCACATGCTGCGGAGCAATTAAGCCCGTGCGCCACAACTACTGAGCCTGCGCTCTAGAGCCTGCGAGCCACAAGGACTGAAACCCGCGCGCCTAGACCCTGAGCTCCGCAACAAGACAAGCCACTGCAATGAGAAGCCCGTGCACCGCAAAGAAGAGTAGCCCCCGCTCACCGCAACTAGAGAAAAGCCCGCGTGCAGCAACGAAGACCCAATGCAGCCAAAAATAATAAATAAATAAATAAATAAATAAATAAATAGATTCCATACCATTTGAAATGATTCCACTAATTTTATGTCGTGGTAAACATCAATTTATTCAGCAGTAGATTTCAATTATGTTTTTAATTTGCAAATGTTGCCCTCCAGTAGATATCAAATTTGAGGGCTAAGCACTAAGGAGAGGCAAGACAATGACATTGCAATTAGAAATTCTTCTAAAATATTCAGTTAACTATTTGCAAAAGTAGTAAATGGTTCACCTTATTTATTGGTAAAAGGCATATATGAAATTTCATTTAGATTGTATTCATAACTGTGTTTCTTAGACTGGTTATGATCTATTTTTAATTTGGGGGATATCTGGTTATATCTGAATCTGCTTTGGGATGGTTGAGATTTGGATAAGTTTGAAGACTGCCATGGAAAAGTAACTGTTTGACTACTCTAAAAGATACTAGAGGAAAGTGCCTAATTTTTATTATAATGGGATTTGTTGTTTGCAATAGAACACTAGAAATAAGAAAGTCATTTCTATCATATTCCTAGCATTATGAGATGATACACAAAAGAGGTCCTTCTCTAACCTTTTTTTTTTCCAGATTCCCCTATCACCTTTTGTAACCTCCCTAATCCCAAAGAAATGTGAGAGTCAGACAGACCTGTGTTTACAGTCACAGTCTAATTTAGACAATGTGTAAATTTTTCCCTAAGCCTTCATTTCTACAACTGAAAAGAAATATGGAAAATGCACGCCTTTTAGGGTTATTGTTGAGAGTTAACTGAAATAATAAAGATGAAATTTGCACAGCCCTTAACACAAAGTTAGCTTCTCGTCTTTTGTATGTTGAATTTCTTTCCTTTGAAATATACTCAACATAAGCCTTCTTAGCCCATACAGGATGCCAGAGTCATGAATTTAGCATTCCTTTTCACTTCTTTGCTAAGAATACCCTGCTTCATGCACACAGAATGTCCAGCTGCTCCCTTGCCCACACTGTCCATGTGCCCACCCTTGAGGTTAGAGCTCTTTTCACCAGGTGCTCCCACCCCCTCAGCTGCCCTCTCTACAAGCCCCAGTGCACATGAAGGACAGAGCACATTCAGGTCTCATTTGAACGTTCACTTGCATCATTGTTTCCATGAAGGCAGGGATTGTGTCCCATATACCTCAGATTATCTAACATCTTCACAATAGGTTCTTGGAAAATGTTTAGGAATGAATGAAAGGCAGGAAAGGAGACAGGAAGAGAAAAAGATAAGGAAGGGAGAAGGAAGGGAAGGTTGTAGCTAGAAGACAGATATGAAAAGCCTTTTCTCTCTTTTACAAGCACCTACCTGGAGCATAAAGCAGACTCACGTTTCTTGATTAAGTCAGCAGAGATTTTAAGAAATCTGGAGCACATTAGTGTAGTGTATGTAGCACACAAGTCCTGTTCTGCTGTCTGTGCTCTACATAAATGCTTCCTCCTCATTTGTCTTGTTATCTCCCTAAGTGAGGTTTGAAGGCAAAACTTTGAAGGCTTCAGATTTTTTGACACCTCAAATTTCATCTATCACTCCTCGAATCCAAAGATCCTTAGGTTCTTTTACATCCTCCCTTATAAAACCTATAAATGATCTCATAGGCATCACTTATGCATGTGGCTGCAATGAAACAATATGGCCTTCACTCCACCCAGGCAAGTTTGTTTTTGCCAGATCTTTAACTTTCATGAAGTCCTATTGAATAAAATTTAAATGCCAGAGAAAAGTTTTTCAAAATTGCAGACATTTGGGGACCTTGTTGGAAAACTCCCCCTTGACCCTGAAATCGTATTTTTTCCCAAGCCAGAGCTAAAGTTCAGGCATTGTGGGGGTTGGTAGATTAGGTAAGATCCCAAAATTGATTTTACCATCAGAAAGCTCAGGGCTTAAAGAGGGCTCTTCAGGATGAAATGGGGCCAAAGGACCATCTATGTGCTGGAGCTACTGGGCATCATGTCTTCAAGAGTCATCTTGTTTCACACCATGAGGTTCTTGGACCTGAGCCACCTCACCAAAAAAACAAACCTCCTGGAACACCTTGCTTCCTGTATACTCCCTGCCCCTGACCTTCTTTCCTTGTTTGACATCAGTTCCACTGCACCCTGTAATCTCCTTCCCACTCTCTTTTGGCATGTGAAAGGAATTTGTTCTGAAAGTTCCCCTAAGCAAGTAAAACGTCATTAAGACTTTGGAATGCATTTTATTCATTCAAAAAGTATTTATTGAATACACACCAAAGGCTAGCACTGTGGAACGTAAGACGAGCTTAGATATAATTCCTGTTTTTGGAATACTTGTATTCATAAAAGATCTTACAATTAAATGGAGATTTTATTTTTTCATTTAGTAGTTCATTACTCTTCTTGATAAAGGCATTTTCTATTTCCCATGTGCTATTTATGTGGGACAACAAAAAAGGATTTTCTCTTTCCTCTATCGTTTTTCAAATGTTTGCTTTGTTCAAAGCTAGTACAATGCCAGTTTAGTTAAATCACATTTGCTTCTATACAATATAACTGTCATGTCAAAGTTATTGTATTATTACAGAAGTTAGTAAACATAAACAAAATGTGTTTTCAGACTAAAATGACATAAAACTCATTTCCATTTTATCTTTCTACTTTCCCTAAGAAAGTATGGATCTCCCAACAAAGCACTACATTTTGAGTGGGGGAACTCTTAATTTTTCTTGCCATATTGCCTGTCTCTCCCTTCCCTATACACAAGCACAGATACATGCCAAAGGCAGACACAGAGGCCTATCTGGAATCAGAGGCAATCCAGCCGTGGACACTTTCACAGGAAACCTCAAGATTCAGGGCCATGTATGTCTTCTGCTCCTTCTCCAGAGATAGTGAGTGATATGGGGATGACACACAGTGTGAAACCCCTAGAAATGGAGACGCTGTGCATCGCTTAATCATCACACTCTAGATGCCATGGCTTCTTTCCAATGAACTTCTTTCTAGAACATGGAATTGCATGGTTGCATTGTGGGAGGGGTACAGTGCTAGGTGTTCACTAGGGTATGTATTATCCTGCTATTGATGGGCTCACACCAAGTACATGATGTGATATCCTCCCAATACCAACTTGACCCTTCATGCTAGAGTCTTCTCTAACCCAAAGCTTATATATTTCAGAAAGCAATTCTTCTATGGGCGTTTGCTATGTAAACATTAAAAAGTACTGAAAACAACTCCCCTTCCCCAGTCTGTAGATCTTCATTGTGTTTGAAATAAAACTTAAAAATTTAGTTCAGCAGGACCTTTATTGGATTGGTCAGCATTGTCTAAAATAAATGTTTCTCTTATCAATTTTTCAGTGAACTTGTCAAAACCAAATAAAGGGATTTTCAGTGATCTTCATTCTGTGTGTAAACACAGTGCTATTTATTCACCAACGAAAACTGTTTCATGAAAACCAAATTATTACTGTGCCAACTCATTTTTTCAAAGCTCTCTTTGGGTCCATAAAAGTTTTTGCAGCACATCTTGTTTTTAGAAAGATGACGACGATTCTTTCCTGCAGGTGATATGGACGTGACAGACTCTGATCTATGTGACTACCAGGAGACATAAAGCACAGTTTGACTGTTCCTGGCCACCTCTAACTCCCATCAATATTGCAACTATAACCAAACATAATCAAATCATTTGGAGTGTGAAGACCCAGAGGATTGTGAAGGGCTCTGTAGGGGGCATGAGGGCTCTTCTGATTCTCTCAGATTGACTGGGGAGCTGCCTCATCTTAATGCCTGTAATTTCAACTGAAACGGCTCCAAGAGGAGAGAAATGGGATATTAAGAGGCAGATGACCTTTGAATCTATTTACACCTCTGGGCAAACACAGCAGTGAGGCTGAGAGGAGCTGTGAAGACTATTCTTTAATAGGAATCTTGTGTCACTTGCACCTGCTTAAAAGAGAGGAAGAGCCTCAGGAAAGTTTTCACAAAGTTGGCCTTCTATCTTCCAGACCAACTCTGCCCCCAAACAGACAAACAAAAGATTGTTTACTTGGCTCTGTTTTCTTCCATTTTTCAAGAATAAAATCTTCTTATCCTCTTGCTGTATTATTGTCTCCAGTAATTAGACCCAGTATCTGAGGCCTGTCGAGAGCACTGTACTAGTTAGCCATCAAGTCACTTTGATTAAATTCAATAAATAAGGCAGTAAACATGGTTTATGGCTTATTAAAAGTACAATTGATTGCATACTAAAATATTCAGAGACCTCTGAATAAATCAACTAGTTAGCAAATTCAATATTTTCAGACAGGGCAAATTTATCCTTTAAGTACACTGCAAAACTAAAAACTCTCTCCTTGAAGCTTTAATATGTTCAGGCTTATGGAATAAGAGCCAAAGACTTAAAGAGGAATTCAGAGGCATTTCTCATTCATGTAAGACTAACTTATTCCAGTTTAAAATAGCTACATCTTTTCTCTTAAAACTTTCTTACAATGAGAGATTCGAAAAGCCAATTAACCTATTCCTATGTCTCTTAAAAACAATTAATATATTCTTCTTATTTAACTTGAATCCTTTCTCATGTAATTGTCTGTAACCTTTGAAAATGAAGGGAGTTTGAGCCAGGACGAATGAAAATGAAAATGCTGTGTATCGATTCAGCCTTCTATTTCTGCAGTGTCTGTTCTTTTACATAAAGCCCTCCACCACTCCACTAGAATGACTCTTGCTAAGGTCACCCATGACCTGATTATTGTCATTCACCATAGTTGCTTTTAAAGCCTCTGATTTGATGTCACTGCAGAATTTAACCAACTCACCATACCTCCTAACCCAGCTTCCCCACGCCACTCCACATTTGCTTCTCTGATAGTTTCTTCTTATTTCCTACTGCCTCTCCTGTCTTCTCAGGTGTCAGTCCTGTATTTTCTCTGATTTTCTTAGGTGATCTCACTACCTCCATTGGCTTCATCAGTCAAGTGACATTAACTCTTAGATCAGTACCTTGGACTTTAATTTCTCTTCTAAGATCCACACAGCCTTCCTGCTACCTATTGGAAGTATGAAAAGCCTAACAACTATCTCACACCTAACGAGCTCATCTTCCCCTCCAAACTCACTATGTCTTGATTAGTGACATCACCTTCTGTCTAGGTGCCCAAGCCAAGGACCCAGAAGTCACTTTTGGCATCTTCTACTCCCTCACCCTCCACATTAACTGGTAACAGATTACACCAATTCTGCTTCTAAAATGTCTCTCAATATATCGACTCTTCTCTTTCCACTGCCAATGGTGTAGCACAGGCCTTTACAGTCTCTCACTTGGTCTACTTTAATAGATGATCAGCCCATCATCATTCTTATGCTCATTCACACTCATTGCATTTCTGCCTCAGAGATCAGTTAAAAGTAAAAATTCACTTTGCAAAACAAATACAGAACAGAGGAAATCTCTTTGATGGCTCGCTTTTGCCTCCAGATACAAATTCAACCAACCTGTTGAGTACATCAGACTCGTTAGACATTCTAGTGGGTCTAAAGAGCATCACATTGGAAGTTAGGAAAATTAGGTTCTCATCCCATATATAGGTCCATAAAGTTTCTCTCGGGTCCTAAACTTCACCATCTGTAAATGTGAGCGCTGCATTAGCTTATTTCTCAGGATCTTTCCATTTCTGGCAACTTTTTCAGGACAGTTAAATATAATAAGATAATGTCAAAAGACCAGTTAAGCTGCTTTGGGATATCATTACAGACAGCTGAATTCTTATTTTAGTTCTATTAATTAACAAGTGTCTAGTTGAGGGGGGTCATCTTTTCTGTGTCAGGCAATTAGAGAGACAGATAGGAACAAGAATCAGTTCTGTTCCCTCAGGAATGTTCAATCTAGTTGTGAAAAGAAATAGTAGATTGAATAAAAGTGAAAAACACACATAAATCCATATTATTTAAGTAAATTACTGAATAAAGTAATAAATGAGGATAACAGATAATTCTCTCATGCAGGAGAATTTCAAATTCTTTCATACTTACCCTCAAGGAGGTAGAGCATAGCTCTCCACCCCTTAAGTGTGGGTTACACACAATGACTTCCTTCCAAAGAGTACACTATGAAAAGATGAGGCTGAAAAGAGTAACTTTACAGTGGAGAAACCTGACAAACACTATCTCAAACAGATTATCAGGGTCAACATCAAGTGATAAGTCATGTTGACAGTGTGTTGTCCTGATGTGATGAAAATGGTACGTAACCTTTGTGGTCTTCCTCTCAGAAGCCCATAACCCTAGACTAATCACAAGTGAAAGAGAAGACAAACTAAAATTGACGGTCATTCTACAAAATACCTGACAGGTACTCCTCAAAGCCCTCAAGGTCATAAAAAGCAAGGAAAGTCTGGGAAACCATCAGAGTCAAGAGGAGCCTAAGCAGACATGATGAGTGTATGTAATGTGGTATCTTGGGTGGGATTTTAGAACAGAAAAAGGACATTAGACAAAAACTAAAGACATCTGAATAAAGTATGAACTTTTACTAATAATTATCTATTGCTATTATTTCATTAAGTGTGACAAATGTAACACAGTAATGTAAGATATCAGTAATAGCAGAAACTGGGTGCTGGTATATGGTCTTTCTGAACTGTCTTCTCAATTTTTCTGTAGATCTGAAATGAAAAGCTTATTTTAAAAACAGACTATTCATTCATTCACTCATTCAACAGACATTTATTAAATGCTCACATTGTTCCAGCCACTATGCCAAGCATTGAGAACCCAAAGGTGAATAATGCACATGGAAGACCCTACACAATTTAAACTGCTGACTGAGCGCAATGGTAATTCAGAGGAACCTGAAGTTCCTTCTGGCTGGCTGCTGCAGGAGAATGTTGGAGAGGAAGGAGTTGAAAGCAGACTACATCTACTTTACAATATATGGCTGAGTTTTACTCATGCCTACAAGGCAGTGAAATTTCCCTGGGAGCAGAGAAGTAATAAAAATAGAATAATCACCAGAACAAAATCTGCACAGATCATGCAAGTGGGAAAACAATATCAAGCATCCCTATTGGAAGTGCTCAGCAGCTGGGGTATGAATCAGCTGATGAATGATTTGGATCAGTCAGCTGCCTACCTGCTATGCCCAGCACGGAGTCCCTGTGCATGAGTGGCTGGGTTGGTAAGTCAGTCAGCGGAAGTTGAGAGACCGTGTTCCTCATGTCCCCAGTAAAGGCCTTTCAACTCATAATATACCCATAGTATAGTATTGCCTGAATAGTACTACAGAACAAAATCATGTTTGTCACTCTCTCCAAACATGGTGAGGCAATTAGATAAGTATCATGTTTGCAGCTAATGAGAGCAACTTTGCAAGTGAGGGACCCACCCACTATATGCCCAGGGTTCCTTATTATTAAGTAGAAGACATGCGATAAGAACCTACTTTTCTTAGCTCCACTGTGATGCTCTCTAGATAAAATCATTTGTTGTATTTTGTCCCCTTTCTTATCAACACCAGCCTGTCCACAACTGATCTCATCCTAGACACTGAGGCAAGATCAGATGTGTGCACAAAAAAATATTGAAGAATTAGTAAAGCTAGGAGGATTTGCCCTCCAGGTACACTGGAATGTCAGAGTTTGAAAATAGGAAGAAGGGCAGACCATGTATGATCAGCCTGAAGAGGTGAGTAAGAGGGTCATCCACCAGCCCAATACACTTGACTAAGTGTGGGTGAGCTTGGACTCCACAAAGTTTGGCATCAAAATCTAAGTCAATTCAATGTGATGCACGAAGCTCAAAGGCTCAAACATAGGTTCCAAGCTATTTTTGAAGACAGTGGGATGAAAACATCATCATTCAGTGCAGGGCAAACAGGAGGTGGAGATCAATTCACTGAGCTCTGGATTAGGTGATGCTGAGGACAGAGATCAGGCTCCTCACTGAGACAATCACTAGAGAAAGTGAGAGCTCCAACTAAGCAAACTAGAGTTGAACCAGGCTTCCAGTCCCTGCAGGGGAACTGAGATACTAAACCAAAACCTGAGTCCAGACCAACAAGCCCGGGCTTAGGGAAAGGCTGAGACCCCATGAAGTTGTAGCTGTGAGCTTATATCCACCACACTGAACACCAGTCTGAATAAACAAACATATCTAACTTAGACCCTACTCACTGCTGGAGAATGAGACTCCCCATGTGAACTCTGGTCTGTTCAGCACCAGATCAGATGCTGGGTAGGGCTGAGCCTAAGCAAAGGAGCTGTCTCTGTCCACAGTTGGGCAGGGCTAGAGAGGTCAGGTTCTGCCAAGCAGGGTCTATAGCCACACAAGAGAAGGGTGGGTACAAAGCAGAAACAGCGAGTTAGATTAGAGAGTTTCTGTGGCCACCCCAACTATAATTCTTCCTAAGTACCCATTCACATGGAAGAGGTCTACATGAAATGAATATACAGTAAGATTTGGGCAATCAAAGATATAAGCTAGCTTTCCAAATAATACGTCCTGGGTCTTTCTTGCTAAAGGACAGGATCATCTTCAAAACATTCATCTTATAAGGAGGGAAGAGGGAAAATTGATCCTCTCATCATATAAAAGGAACTATAGAAAACTGGAATAGGATACATAGTTGCACTCTAATTTTGCAAACCTAGCCTTGTTTAGAACACTCGTTTAAAATAAAAATTGCCCTCAAGAAAGAAAAGAGATTTTCCAACCATATATCTTATAGATTGTATCCTGTGTTAAAGTATCAAATAAATCCAAACAATCTGAGGGCTCATTCAGTCTTTTTAAAATCAAGCCAGTCAAATTATTTTTCAGGGTCTCAGAGTGATTTATCCAGGAGGAATATTCTCTTGAGTGAAAGTAAAATGTTCACCCCTGTGTCTAATTAGGTTTTCCAGGGCACCCAGCAGACAGTGGCAAGAGTCACGCTGTGAAAGTGACTCATTTTCTAGCAAGTGAGGAGTGTAACTGGCCAACCCAGAGAGTGACCTTGTTCCCACAAGTTCTAAAATCTTCAGCAGACAATATCCATTTTATGCCCTAAAGGGAAATTCCCTGTTATGTATGACTGGGGTGGCTGTGTGATCAAAGGGATGGAGAGGCTGTTGGTAGTGCAAGACAAGGATGAGCAAGACATTCCTTCCTCATCAGTCCCCCTGGGTGAGGGGCAATGATGGCAGCTGCCAGCACATATCCCTTCTACTGAAAGTGCCTGGGAGGTACAGGGGGGACACAGGTGACAGCAGCCTTCACCTCAAAACAGACCAGTTGTGAACTCTGTCCTAAGGTACCCTGGATGAGTCGCTTAGCATCTAAAGTTCTTTCTCTTCTTTTCTTTCACTGTGAAAGACTATTTTTTTTTTTTACTAATTCATCTCAAAGATCAAAGATGTGCGTGGTGCTAGTGGGGACACTGAGGACGGCAAATGCCCTACTGCTGATTCCCTCCATCCTACTCCCCAGTGTATAGTCATCAACTGTGTTTACATTTTCCAAAAGGAGTGCTTCCTGGGAAGGAGTTGGAGAGGAATGATTTCCTGAGAGCGGCTAAAATAATTCGAGGCACATGGATTTATCCCAGAAGAACATCTGCTTTACAGATCCTCAAAGTGGTACATAAGAATAGAAAGCTAGAGAGTCTTTGAAAGTAAGCATACAAACTCTCAATTGGATCAAGACGATGATGAGACTCAAGCAGCCATAGCTTGGGTGTGGGTGGTTCTTCGTTTGTTTGGTTGGTTTGATTTGGTTTTTTCTCAATGGGTCTGGAGAGTAAATATGAAAGCTAATCTATTCTTCAACAAAGGAAACATTTACTTATTTACCTGCTGCTTAAAACATAGTTTTGTAGCTCTCTAGTTACATGTGAATATTGCATATTTACTTCTCTCCCCCCTGATCTTTAAGAACTAGAGCTCCTCTAAAGGAGAGATTAAGATGTTTCTGATTGTGAGGAATATATGCCAGCTCCCTAGCTAGGGACCCTGAAAGAACACACTAACCATTAGCTCAGTAACAGCATATCCCTCGCAATTGTTGTCTCCCAGAAATTAAAGACTTATATGCCCTCATGAACATACGAAGCCTTGGATTTTATTTCCTTGTACTAGGATTTTTGGATATGGGAAAAACTAACATTTATTTCAAAAGAATGTTTAATTCCAATGTTCACATAACAACTAATAAGCACATAATAATTTTGACATAAGCAAATATGATTTTTACTTTGAAAGAGGTCTTAAAAGCCACAGGAATGAATTAATGCAAGTTCTTAGAATATGTAATAGAGTTGCAGATAATATGCATTTTCATAAATTTTTATTACAGCATGCCCTTTTTCTTTAACCTATTTATATTCTCATTTCCTCAGTAGTTCACTCTAGAGAGATCAGTTAGCAAATCTCATCTTCTAAAATTAAATTTCCGTTTCCATCTCTTTAAGGGAAGAAGATTGTGAATAATATAGATATTAATTTTCAAATTTGTTAATTTCTAGCAGAATGAGATGCAGAGAGGATCTTAATTTTCTCATAATTGATTTTTAAACCACCCATTTCTACAAATAATTCTTCGAGAAAAGATTCATTGCAATCATATGGAAATAATACTGACTCATCAGCACAAAAATATGGTGTATACCATATTTTGCACTCTTACATAAGTGTTATTCTCTTCAAGATAAAAAATTTTTTAACTACAGGTTCAATACACAATTGTAGAGTCAAATAACTATGATCCAATGAACATAGACTCAGAGCTCTACATTGTGCTTTAGGAGGATGGGTTGTTGATCATGCGGCTTTTTTTCCTAGCCAGAGTTCACATTAAGAAAGTATGAGAGGGCTTCCCTGGTGGCGCAGTGGTTGAGAATCCGCCTGCCGATGCAGGGGACACGGGTTCGTGCCCCGCTCCGGGAAGATCCCACATGCCGCGGAGTGGCTGGGCCCGTGAGCCATGGACGCTGAGCCTGTGCGTCCGGAGCCTGTGCGTCTGGAGCCTGTGCTCCGCAACGGGAGAGGCCACAACAGTGAGAGGCCCGCGTACCACAAAAAAAGAGAAAGTATGAGAAAGGAAGTGTATTCTATTATGAAGAATAATAGGATGCCTCTTGAAATATCATATTTATTCTAAGACATTGGTTTCTGATTTGTGACAATGGAGATGAAAAGTGCTTTGGATGAGGATTCGGGAGAAGTAACTTGATGAGGTACAGGGAAGATCAAATACGTTAGCCCCTTGCTGAATCCACTTTATGTTTGTACTGCGTTTTTCAGCTTGTTAAGGAAAATAACTAAAGAGTGAATTTTATCATTAATCACATATGCAAAACTATGGAATATCTGCTAAAATATTTCAAAAGAATCTATGTCTAATCTTCTAAATGCTGATTGGGGGTGGAGGCCCAGTTGGTCTGGAAAACGTAGTGTCCTTCTGCTACTCACTAACTATGTGAAAAAAGCGGGGGGAGATTCGGACCTGGCAGAGAGAGGATCAGGAGAGGGGAGTCTTCCCTGGGTTGCTGTAGGACCAGTCTCCTTTAAAACCGAAAAGCTAATGTTTCTCTTCAATGCATGTAGTGGCCTTTTTTGAACTACCCACATTTAAGACTGCCCCTCCTCGGTAACCCTCCAAGCTGTAACACAATGTCTTTTTTCTGATTCTTTCTACCTGTAAGCACTGTTGTGGATTTCCAGTGTAACAATAAACGATCTGATGTATCTTCCTCCATTAAGAGCTACAAATTGGTTTCTTGGTTCATCAGTGGTAACCAGCTTTAAAAAAAAAAAAAGGACTCCCTAAATCTAAAGAAATATCACTGGGATTCCAAGCACTATGGAGGTGAGACATGTCTTCATGGAAGTGTTGATGGGGGATGGAGTTTCAGAGGAATATTAGGTTCCACTTTTGGTATTTCCCATCCACCCCAAGTAGATGGCAGCCTATTTTACTTACACTCAACACCGACCCTCAGTGCCACCTTGCTATGACCCTGGAACAAGAATTTCCCCCAAAACAACTAGAATTTTCTTTTACCATTTGCTATCTACTTTTTAGGACTTCTGAGGCACACATCCACAGTTAGCTATTTAAGTAACCATAGAGAACAGAATACTAATCTTGTCATAAGAAGAACCAAATTATTCCTATTACCAACTGCATGACCTTGGTGAGTTACTCAAATCCTTCTGAGTCACAGCATTTCCTCCTATAAAATCCTTAAAATAATACCTACCTCATAGGTTATATGTACTGTAGCATCTGTGAGATGGGAGGTCATTAGGCATATACAATGACCTTGTCTAAAGCAAAGAAGGCAAATTGATTTCAACTTAAGTAACACATCCAGTTAAGCTATAGTGACTAACTGTAATGCTTAGAAGGAGTGTGGGACCATATCCAGGTTCAAACAGGAAAGAATGATCTGGTTGATTAGTGATGTCTATCATGAGAGCCAAGTGCAGCAGTGGAAGTAGGAATGACACATAAATGACTTCCCTGATATAAGGTATTATTTATTACTTAACTTTCCAGAGAACATCTTGGGTGTCATCACTTTCCTCCATGAAGCCTTGACTGATTGAACCTAACCAATCTGCTCCCTTAATTTGAAGGAGAAGTCAGCTCTGTAAGTTTATCCACTCAATGAGAAGTTATTTGAATAAAAATATCAATCAATAAGTGCAAACAGCACTATACATCATTATCCTTCTTATTCTTCCAAGGCAAATAGTCTACCATAAAGCCACACAGATCAAAGACATCCAGCAAAACTCTTTTCTTAAAATGAGAAAAACATTTTAATACTTATATCTGTGGAGTTTTTTGTTATTTATGGGGAGAGGGCAACATCTGACACTGTTTTCCTTTTTTCATAATCAATGTGATTATTTGATTCAAAAGAAGGATTCAAATGCAGTAATGATGCTATAGAAATAAAGAAGGAAGTTTCAAATTAAAGAAGAATGGAGTGGAAATTGTAAGGAAATGCAGATCAAAGTGATTGGGTTGAGGGGCAAAGAAGGGACAAAAGAAATGGCAGATAAGAGCAGAAAGACCAAAGACAGGGTGAAGAGCAGTTAGAAGGAAGGAAGTCAGAGGAAAGTATGTTTTCATTTATACTACTCCGGAAGGATATTTTAAAAGGAAAATGATGTCACTTCCATGTCAGTAGAGCAAAGATATTTCATAAAACATAGCTGTACTCCTTTTACCATCAGGACCAGATTATTGCCCCCTACAGATTTAATTTTTCTTCTTTCTTTTTTCATTTTTTATTTCTTAGCATGAGTTTCACAGAGAAATGCTGAAGTGATTTTGTTTAAAAAGAATCATGGCTTACTTAGAACACCCTTAAGAAGATTCCTAGGATAAAAATAAACTAATCCAATCTTACTTTCACGATATGTGTCACATGAAGATATTTACTTCCAACTTAAATTCAGTCTCTGAAATATATGCATCATATAGTGGGAAATCAGTGCCACTTCTGATCTCACACTTTTAAGAACCATAAATCTTTAATTTTTTTAATGAGCATCCAAGCAATGATGACATCCCTGACACAGAAGCAACGTCACTTTAACATATTGCTTTCCTTCAGGAATTTGCAAATCTGAACATAACGCTTTCGGATCTCATTAAAGATGTAAAAGGAATTTCC
Organism: Physeter macrocephalus; assembly: GCF_002837175.3. Taxonomy (NCBI): domain Eukaryota; kingdom Metazoa; phylum Chordata; class Mammalia; order Artiodactyla; family Physeteridae; genus Physeter; species Physeter macrocephalus. The sequence continues at coordinate 53,402,843 of NC_041225.1, forward strand.
ATTTACTTTTATTTTTATCTTCATTTCCATTTCAATATTCCAGCCTTAAATTTATACAGTGATGTATGTCAATTATTTCTCAATAAAACTGGAAAAAAATTTGGAATTTTCTTGATTTATAAAATTTTACTTAGAAAAGTATAGATGTGTGTTTTCTGTGCACCAAAGAATGGATCCCTACCATACTTTGTAAGAGTACATCCCCCAAATGGATCTCCATAGAGGAAGCCTTCCAGATGCGATGCATATGCTTATGTTTGCACACACCCAGCCTAAGTCCTCGGTGTGCCTCCCAAAATGTGATCCAATACAGAGCACAGCTCCTTAGAGCATCTTGCAGCCAACTCTGGCCTCAGCTAATAACAAGTTTTAGCGGGTTAATTCATTTTCTCAGAGTGGGATCTGACATAACCCATGATATGGATTATGTAATGGATCTAAAAACATTTATATGAACATATGACTTGTGAAACAATGCAAATGTTCATAGTAGGTGAATGCCTGAGGAAACATGTGTATCCATTAACTGGAATACTACACAGCCATGACAGACTGTATTCAAAAGTGTTTTTAAAGATATAATCATAATAAATGAAAAAGTCAGAATTAAAAATTGCATACATATATATATATATATATATATATATATATATATATATATATATACAGTGAGGAAAAATAAAATTAGGACCAAAAAGATATAATACCAATAACTGAGACTGAGTGGCTTGATTACATATGACTTTTTTCTTCTATTTTTCTCTTTATTTTCAACATTTGCTTTAATAAGATTATGCTATTTTAATAGAGTATGCTCATATTTTAAAGTATTTAACAAGAAGGCTGATTTTGTTTATACTTTTCCTCCTAAATTCATCTTTTACTTTTTTTCAAATGAGAGAGGACAAAGGCAAAGCATAGCAGTGGTAAAAAAAAAAAAAAAAAAAACAGGAAGCAGAGATTTGAGCTGGGGACCTGGGATTAGGTATGGAAACTACTGTTAAGAGGTAAGAAATCAACAAGGCACAGTTGTAGGTTTATTGTTAGAGGTCAAATTTACAAACTTGGACTGGTCCACTTAGAAAAGGAAAGAGGAACAGAAACCCAGATTTAAAGCCAGAAAAAAGGAGAGAGGGATAGGCAGCAATACACTGACATACCATGGGCCATCTAATGTGTAACTACTGGAGTCCCCCATACTCTCTGACTCTGGAGTGAACTAAGCACCACCTAAGACTTATAGCCACAGAGGGGGTTAGCACCATATCCTACCCTCACCTCCTTGAGGAAGGACATCTGGCAGCAGGGCCATGCTACAGTTATTAAGGGATTCAAGTCATGGTACAGCCATACCTGAATCTCATCCCTCACTTTATCATGCAGTAGAACCCTGACTGCTCTCAGCCCTCACTCAATCGAACTTAGATGTGAGGGTGCCTCCAGGTCAAAGTAGAAGGAATAGAGGAAAGGGAAATTGAACCAAAGTAACAATTACAAAGCACAACAGTTATTTTGACTGTATCTAGAAGCTAGATACAATCTGGGTATGAAGACCAGAAGGGAGTTAACTTTTCTGTAGTGAGTGGTATGGTGGTCCATAACATTAACCTATTCTATTAGCTCATTCCATCAATTTCTTATTCAATATAAATTCTTTGAGGGCCTACTTTGGGCAGAGCACCATCTCAGACACTGAGGATGCAGCAGTGAATAAAAGAGGAAGTTCTCACACTTGTGCAGTGTACAGTCTAACTGGGAAAGATGATTTTAATAATAATAATAAACTAGATAACTAGAGCATTTTGGGTGTTGATAAGGGTATGAAGACAATAAAATAGGATGGCATGACCAGGAAGTCTACTTCAGACAGTCAGAAAAGTACTCTTTGAAGAGGTTACATCTGAGCTGAGGCATAATGTTACTAAAACCAGCAAAGGGAAGCTATACCTTTAGAGGACAATCTCACATAAAGCCAGAACCTGCAGAAAGCAACACCTTCATGAAAGGAGATAAACTAGGAAAGAAATCTCTGGTGAAGGAGACAGTGAAAACACTTGGCATCTCATCTTGGCTCTGGATGGAGGAGAGGGAGAGGTAGAACTGTCCACCTGGGAATTTATATTTATGAGCCTAAACTCACATGGTTACAGCCAGAATTTACACTACTCGCATGGGGGAGGGATGTGGAGCCTAAAAATTAGTTTAGAATGAGTGTTTACTTCTCATAGCAAATGAAAATCCTCTTTAGTGGAAAACATCTTAAAACTTGTCCTCAAAAGAATTTCCACAAATTATGCTCCATAAAATATATGCTCATAATTTAAAAAAAGAAACAGACCCAGAAAGACTGCAAATATTAGAAGTATCAAACATTTAACCTAAAATAATTATGTTTAATATGGTTATAGAAATAAGAGTATTTGTCTAAATATTAAAAAGAGACAGGAGACTGTGAAAATAATGAGATATACTTGGGTAAGAATTAAATAGAGCTCATAGAAATAATTTTTTAAAAAATTTTAATAATGAAATTAGAAAGTCAACTATTGGATTAAACAGCAGATGAGACACAATTGGGAAAACACATGTAAAAGACTCTGTTGGACTAAATGCAAAGTACTTGATAAAGTTAGAGGTCTATAGATTATGCATATAAAGCCAGCTGCCCCTGACTACTGCCAATGGAGTGTTAGAGAAAAGAGAGGTGACCCTATCAAGCATTCTCTCAGGGCAGAAATTCTCCCTTCAGCCTTCTACTCAGAGACAAGTGTGAGCTCCAAGAAAGAAGGACCCAGTGTAACTTATTCACCAGCGGATCCACAGAATTTGAAATAATCCTTGGTAAGGGCTCGATACACATTTGTTAACTGACTTAATGGATGAATAATGGTGTATCTAATAATAGTTGGTAGAAATCCTGCAATGCTATTTGGAGGTGTTAGTCTAACTCTGGGTCTACACAACTCTACAGTACCTGAAAAAATAAATACAAAATTCAGTTCATTAGGGCTTCCCTGTGGCGCAGTGGTTGAGAGTCTGCCTGCCGATGCAGGGGACACGGGTTCGTGCCCCGGTCCGGGAAGATCCCACATGCCATGGAGCGGCTGGGCTCGTGAGCCATGGCCACTGAGCCTGCGCGTCCAGAGCCTGTGCTCCGCAACGGGAGAGGCCACAACAGTGAGAGGCCCGCATACCACAAAAAAAAAAAAAAAAAAAAAAAAAAAAAAAAAAATTCAGTTCATTAGAAAATATTTTGTGCTCAGTGCCAAATGCCCAGATGTTGCCATCTAAAGAGAGATTTGGGTTTCTGTACAACACTGGATGGTTGACAATGGTTCTGTCTTAGCATCCTCTTATTTGTGTGTTGTGCTGACAAAACCCAAGCAATACTCCCATCTCTACAATCTCTGTCCCATTCTCTATTCTCCCTGAATACTTTGAGATAGTGAATCTAAAACTTTAAAATGCCAGCCAATGAGGTGCTGACGTAGTCTTCAGAATTTCAAAATTCTTTATTAATCCTCGCAGATTATCCCAAGCTTATCTTTAATGCAGTATATCAATCGAGGAAGTGGCAGGGGAAAAACATAAGTAAATAATTTTCACTGCTAAATCTCTTTCAGCCTGTGCCACATTGCGTATCACATGTGTATTCTCCCCTGTCCACAATGACTTTTTTCTGGCTCTCAGGCAGATGTGATTCCATCAATGAAAAAGTCAGCTGAAAAAGCAGCCATTTCATCTACAAGGCAATCTACAAATCCACAGATATTATGCCATCCCCACAGGATCAAATTCAAACTGGGCATTTCATCTACGAGGCATCTACAAGCTGTGAAACGGACAAAATGGTGGCTCCATGCACACGTCTCACTAGGGTCTCTGTGCTGCTCCCTTTAAGCAGGGTCATTTCTGTTCACAGGAGTGAAATAGATTTTCTAAAACGGATGGAAGCCTAGCAAAACAAGATAATGACTAGAATCTGTCAGTCAGCTATAATCTTTATACCCTGAAAGCCTAATTGAACTATAAAACTCAGAGCAATAATCAGAAGTCACATGTGCATGACAAGCTTGTAACTAAATTACTAAAAGGTTAGTATTGCTATAAGCTTTCATCTCCAGCTATAAAAGCCTATGCAAGAAACCTACACAATGTCTCATCCTTTTCTAGATACTATAGGCAGGAGAATGTTCTCTTTCCTGCATAGCATGTTTTGGAAGAAAGAACAGATATTCTAGAATCCAAGTGATAGTTCTTCAAAGACCTCTGAGGTTGAAACTAGTTCCTGCAGAATGTTTACTAAATTCTAATCCGTCACTCATCTCCAGCCCAGTTGCCTCATGCAGTTTGCAATTTGATTGCAAGTGAAGCAAAGCCTCAGTACATTTGTATTTGGCTCACAGACACTTATTTTTAATAACAATTATAATCACAAACCCTGTGTGAACAAAAACCCTATACCAACATGTGGCACTCTGTTATCAGAAAATGCCTGCAGGCTTAAGGGTAAAATATCCCCTCTTGAAAGCGACAGATAAGGGCAGTGGGGAGATCTCTCAACCAGCTTCCCAGTGTTAGATTACGAAGCAAATAAGAGACCTAGTTTGCGAGCACAAGTTTCCAAGCATCTCTCATAGCTCATCTCTCACAAAGTTCCATCATGTGGTATAAGAATGTGCCATTTGAAATATAAATGACTCCATAGATGCATGCAAAGGTATATACATATTGAAGATAAGTTGACCAGATAAGCAGATGCATGCCTTATTTCTGACGGCACTTATGCTTGTATTGCAGCAAGTTCTTGAGGCAAATGTCTTCAAAGACTTGAAAATTGCTTAGATGCAATAGATATTGGGTCCTGATAACAAAGGGAACGGTTTATTACTAAACTCTACTGGGCCTAAAATTATGCTGGAAAGAGACACAAATATGTATGAGATTCATAAAGCTGTATTAAGAGAACGCTTTTGTGTAAATCTGAACATCAAGCATGACAAATGTTGAGTCCCAAGTTTGCCAGAAAATAAATTATTATAGACAGAGGACCACATACAACATGGCAGAGATGCACAAAATTTTCTACAAATACCTTTAACCATGAAGGATTATCTCCATCCCTGACACCTCCTCAACCAGTGCAATATGTTCCACTGGAATTGATACAGTGTTCTAAAATTCCTTAAACCTGCATCAGCACCCTCGAGGTTGGTGTGGGTAAGATTCATTTTCTTAAGGTATATAGAGTACTTAGGGAAAGTGGAAAAGGGGGCATGGCTTGGGATTTGGCAGCACGATATTAAAGTAATGGAAAAGGAGGAGCAAATTCTGTCAATCATCTATGTATTGGATATATTCTAGAAAACCCAAACCTCTAGACATTCAGACACTTTTTTTTCATTATGAAGGCAAAAGATCCAGTCTCTAGTCCTGAATTTGTTATTTTGGAGAGGCATAAACCCAGGGCTAAATTAAAGCCTGGAATTACATTTCAAAAATCATAGACGAAGAATTTGCAACTATTTTTTTCTACATTAAAAATCGTGGCTAGGTTCTAAGCTCATAGAAGTGAGTGACTTCACTCGGTATACTCTTTACCTCTGAAGAGAAAAAAAGTGACTATTTTAGCATCATCTATAGTTTCATGCTTGAAACATCACCTAAGGTATATTCATGAACCAGAAAAGGCCTTATTACTGTTATACAATTCCATTTTGGTATCTACTCAACCACGAAAGCAGTTTCATTTTTATGCAAAATATGCCAGATGGCATATGCATTTCATGGTTAAAACAAACATGCAGAACTCAATTCTGCTGTAGGCACTTTACTGGAGGGAACATTTGGTCATGTGGTTATATTATCAGCACTCTGTGCTTTAAATGTAACTGAAGCCCTAAGTTAGGAGATGCCTTTGTTAGTGTTCTGTTTTTGTTTTTTTTAAATTTGATTTGGCAAGGGAGGGGTGTAGCTGGGGGAGCTATTGAGAATCACTCTGCTGATAACTGAAACTGCCAATTGGTGGTGATGTCTGAAGTCTGGCCCAAGCAAAGCTTTTAAAGAACTCAGATTGCTATTAAAAAAATTCTATATCAGCTAATGCAGATAGAAAGAGCTGGAAAAGACACAGCAGATCATCTCAGGACAGAGAATGAAGTCTCTTGATTATTCAATTAAATCACATAGGATTAAGTGCTGGGAGAGTTCTCTGAATACAGTTATTGAAACAAAAGGAGAGGGAGATTCAAATATAACTTCCTTAAAGGAAAAATAAATGTTAAAATAATAATATTGTGATCTTTACAAGCAGTACCAACATTAATAGTACACAACATGAGGGTCACATATGTATGTGAGAGAAATACACACTGCATGTGACAGAATTCAATTAAAGTGAGCAAATATTGACAACCTGCTACCTTCCTTGCATTATGTTGGGTGAAATGGGAGATACATGACCTCAGTTATAATCTTAGTTGAAGGAAACAAATTTTAAATGCATAAAACAGAGCTAAAATTGAACGGTGTATTGCCAAAATGTGAAATAATTAGGGTAATCTTAGCAGCTCTACCCAAATAAGTTGCAACAAATCCTTATGGAGATTTGAGGCAAGGCTTGCCTCTCTCACTATCAGCCCCCTTTTGCCAAACCTTGGAATAGGGTCAGAGAGGATCTGGTATTTGTCCTTAGATCAAAGGTTACCATTCTTTGGAGCTAAACTTTGAGCTTACCTGTCCTGGCTCATCTGTCCTAAATTCATGTCCAATCTGCCCACATCTCTGCCTACTTATTAAGAACTCAAGTCTTGCTTGTGCCTAACCAGTTGCACATTCCCTGTAGAGGACTATTGTTTCAAATTGTCACTAGTCATTCCCACACTGTGAAAACAGGATTCAGGTCCCAGCCTATGAGTAAGGGAGCCCAAGAGCACCTGGAGCTTCAAAGAGCTGGGAAGATGGACCATAAATAAGAAAAAGGAGGATGCGATAAAGAGGATAGGGCAACTGAAAACAAACATCACTCAGATCCTCGTTGCCCAGGGCAGTCTTCTACTCTGTCCCAACAACTAATCAAGAACCTACTGAGGGGCTTCCCTGGTGACACAGTGGTTGAGAGTCCGCCTGCCGATGCAGGGGACATGGGTTCGTGCCCCGGTCTGGGAAGATCCCACATGCCGCGGAATGGCTGGGCCCGTGAGCCATGGCCGCTGAGCCTGCGCTCCGCAACGGGAGAGGCCACATTAGTGAGAGGCCCGCGTAGAGCAAAAAAAAAAAAAAAAAAAAAAAAAAAAAAAAAAAAAAAGAACCTACTGAGTAAATCACCAGTGAGGAAATATCTTAGCCCCAGAACCACCTGGCTGAAAAGAACATTAGAGATCATCTGGCAATTTTGATTTTTTATAGTCAAGAGAAACTCACTCAAAGATGTGAGCTTGAGTCCCAGGTGGTCTTCCTAACGTCATGGGATGCTTCCTGGGACAGACCTGTGCTGAAAGCTGTGGGGGATGCCTTTCCTGATGGAGGAAAGAAAGAAAAAAGGTAAACTTGGCAGCTCTGCTAATGAATCAGTTCTCTTTTTTTCTGGCTTTTTATTAATCCCACGTTTGGTACAAATACAATACTGGCTAATTTTCTAATGGGACACATGTGAACATCTCCTAAACTAGCTTGTAGCCTTTCAACAGGGCCAGGACAAGGTGAGGTAGGAGAGACGCCTGACACAATCCTGAAGAGTATCTCCTTGCATTTTGCACCCTCACTGCCTCACTCATCTCACTTTAGACCCAGCCCTGCATTTCAACAACTCCCACAATGTTGACCGTGTTGCCTGATTTATTTATAATACAGGTCAAGATAGAGAATCAGGGAGCCTGTTATTCAGATGAGCCAAAAAAAATAGACACTTATAAAATGAATGGCTAACTAAATTCATGATCTTTTCCTGCATAATGATTACATTAGCAAAACAGAGATGGAGCACCTATAACTATGAAACACATATAGTTAATGTTAGTGTGTTAAAGGATTCCAAACCCCAAATAATCACAATATCTTCAGCAGACTGATTTTAGATATGTCCAGACATCAATATCTCTCCGATGGGTTTTTTTTGTTTTGGGGGGTTTTTTTTGGCTACGTTGGGTCTTCGTTGCTGCGCGCGGGCTTTCTCTAGTTGCGGCGAGCAGGGGCTACTCTTCGTTGCAGTGCATGGACTTCTCATTGAGGTGGCTTCCCTTGTTGCAGACCACGGGCTCTAGGTGCACGGGCTTCAGTAGTTGTGGCATGCGGGCTCAGTAGCTGTGACTCGCGGGCTCAGTAGTTGTGGCTCGTGGGCTCTAGGGTGCAGGCTCAGTAGTTGTTGCGCATGGGCTTAGTTGCTCTGCGGCATGTGGGAACTTCCCGGACCAGGGCTCAAACCCATGTCCCCTGCATTGGCAGGTGGATTCTTAACCACTGCACTACCAGGGAAGTCCCCTCTCCTATGGGTTTTTAATTTAATTCGAAATACAATTTGCTCTCTGAGTTATAGAAGTTGTAATTGTCTTAAAAAAGAGAAAAGCTGCTCAGTGTTATTGCCACATGACAAATGGAAGAGTGTAATAAGTAAGTGGGAGAACTGGCATAAATGAGTAGGACACATGTCACATATGATCATTCGCTAGAACATGCAGTTTTTCAGCTTTTGAAATATAGACTAGATTAAAATGCACCTTCTCTTTTGGATAAATAATAGTGTTTATATTAGGGCACGTAAAACTGCCAGCACTAAGTGCTGATCAATGGTACCCATCTTATGTTACAATGAAATGATGCTCAGGCTGAGACTGTCGGGTCTAATGCTTGGCATAGTAAGTACAGCCCATCTGATGGACAATTCTGAGTCTCTCAAGAGCTTGCGTGACTATGAGAAGTCAGAGAAGACAGTAACAGTGAGAAGTCAGAACTTACTTTATTGCACTATTGGAAACCCAAGGCAAACCCAAACCAGCTTAAACATCAAAGAGAAGCTGGTTGGCTCAAGAAATCCAACTTGCAGTTGAATCATCAAAAATACAAAAGGTCAAGGATGTAAATGAGCCTCAGGAAGAACTAGGGCTAGGACCCAGGTGATGAATCTTTCTCTCTCTCTCTCTCTAACTCTCTCTCTCTCTCTCCCTCCCTCCCTTTCTCTTTCTCCCTTTTCTTTGTGTTCTTCTCATTCTGGATTCCTTCTCTCCCCCACAGACCACCTTTCTCCAAATAGTAAGAAATTTAGCCAGGAGAACAGGGTCAGGTGAGAAAATGACTGCCCCTGAAAGAGCCATATGGAATCTCATGGAGAAGAGAGTAGACAAGAGAGGGTGTTGCTCCATACACAAAAATAAACTCAAAATGGATTAGAGACCTATATGTAAGACTAGACACATAAAACTCTTAGAGGAAAACATAGGAAGAACACTCTTTGACATAAATCACAGCAAGATCTTTTTTGATCCACCTCCTACAGTAATGGAAATAAAAACAAAAATATACACATGGGACCTAATGAAACTTAAAAGTTTTTGCAAAGCAAACTACAAACAAGACGAAAAGACAACCCTCAGAATGGGAGAAAATATTTGCAAATGAATCAA
>NC_041225.1:53412806-53431375 GCF_002837175.3 Physeter macrocephalus
GGAAGCAACCTAAATGCCCATTGACAGACGAATGGATAAAGAAGATGTGGATAAAGAAGATATATACAATGGAATATTACTCAGCTATTAAAAGGAACAAAATTGGGTCATTTGTAGAGACCTGGTTGGATCTAGAGACTGTCATACAGAGTGAAGTAAGTCAGAAAGAGAAAAACAAATATCGTATATTAATGCATATATGTGGAACCTAGAAAAATGGTACAGATGAACCAGTTTCCAGGGCAGAAATAGAGACACAGATGTAGAGAACAAACGTATGGACACCAAGGGGGGAAGGTGGCGGGGGGAGTGGTGGTCGTGGGATGATCTGGGAGATTGGGATTGACATGTATACACTAATATGTATAAAATGGATGACTAATAAGAACCTGCTGTATAAAAAATAAATAAAATAAAATTTAAATGATAAAACAGACACAATGCACAGTCAGGCAGATTAATTAAATATGTGAAACAATAAAAAAAAAGAGAGGGGGTTGCTGAAGAGACAATTCCATAGATGTCCTTTCAGCATTCACTTTAAATGTCACCTAGTACCAGAGACCGCTTTACCCCTTAAAGAGGAGGACAACCCCAACAGATGTGTGTTAAAGACACAGCATTTCCTTATTTTATGTAATTTAAAAGTTAAAGAATGAGGACATTTGAACCACTTTTAGAGAACACAACACACCTGTGTTTATATGGCCTTTCTTTCTTGACTTGGTGAGACTCACTTTATCTTGTCAGGAGGGTAAAGCAGGAACAGGGACAGGTTGGGTCACTGATCTCTGCTTGGCCACAATTCTGGAAAGATAGACTAGCAGAGACAGTGTGGAGCCCCCTTGGTCACACCATCCAGAGAAGCGTCATTCATGCTTCAACAACCAGTACAGGAATCAGCATTTGAGACAGTCTTGTGCTGTTGTTGTTGTTTCTGTTGTTTTGTTTTGAGAAGTGAAAGAGCAGAAGAGACCTATTGTGTGGATCTCAACGTAATGAAATTTCCTAGAACAGTGTTCAACAGATACTTCTTGCCCTCATTTGAAGAAGTTTCCTGACCCGCAGGAGTTTGTATCAGTCAGCAATTCTCTGAAAAGGTGGAAGAGAAAAGTTGACTCTATTTTCCTGATTGTAGTAATAATAGCAATAATAATAAAACAGCCATAGCAACATCAAAACAAGTATTATTACTTTTATATAAAAACAGCTTAACATTTGTTAAGAGTTTGCAATAGACAGGTACAGCTCTAGAAGTTTTATGTGCGTACGGTCACTCCACCTGCATTATAAAATAATGATGAGAATCCGGTTTCCAAATGAGGTATGTATTCTTAAGACCCTTAAAATCCAGCAAGGCTCATTTACTAAAATTAAGTATGCCAATTAACCCAACAGTTGGACAGGTGATAGATGTTTAAAATCTGGTATTTAAACAAATGAGACTCCCTATACTAGATCACAACTCCTAGAAACTCTGTTACCAAATGTCATTGGAAAGAAAGCAAGTATTTCTTTGCTCTCTCAAAAACTTTAGGGATTTCTGGAGTGGTAGTGATAGTCGAGTGGTAGCAACTTATAGGAATAAATTCATCAATTTTGTCATGAAGTATTCTTGACAAATGCACCAGTCTGTAGCTAATATCACATAAAATGAAAAAAAAATGCTGAGTTAATCACATTCCCATAGAATCTATCAATACTTTTTGATAAAGAGAGTAAGTTCTCTTTGCATTCCTTTCCAATCTGGAAAATGGGTCTTGCCCTGTTGGGTCCTTTTATGGATTTAAAAACTTAATTCAATAATACTTATTTTGCATCCATATGGATATATCCCCTTAATGACATGACCAAATAAATGTTTCATTTAAATTTGACTACACTTTGCCTGTAGCTCTTAAGATTTTTTCCCCCTGAATTAATAAAACATACAAAATGCAGATGGTAGCATATGGTACCTTCCATGGGAACATTTCATTTAAATTATTGAGAATTCTGCAATCTGATTCCACTTTAATGAACACATGAAAAGTACCTCTTACATTATAAATGTGTAACTAACCAGATTAAGTATTTTCATATGCTTTGCTGATTTTTCCAATACCTTCAGGAGTTATAATAAATATTTTGTTTAATCAAAGGATATGATACATGCTATTTATCGTCTATTAAGCATCTGCTTAAATATTTCTAAAATATCAATGGGAGTGACAATCTACATCCAGCTATTGCAAATAGCCTGACCTGATGTTTAATACATTCCAGTGCTATTGCACATTCACAGAACTTATTAATCAAACAATCCAGGGCTTCCCTGGTGGAGCAGTGGTTGAGAATCCGCCTGCCAATGCAGGGGACACGGGTTCGAGCCTCGGTCTGGGAAGATCCCACATGCCATGGAGCGACTGGGCCCGTGAGCCACAATTACTGAGCCTGCTTTGTCTGGAGCCTGTGCTCCACAACAAGAGAGGCCGCGACAGTGAGAGGCCCGCGCACTGCGATGAAGAGTGGCCCCCGCTTGTCACAACTAGAGAAAGCCCTCGCACAGAAACGAAGACCCAACACAGCCTTAAATAAATAAATAAAATTTATTTTTAAAAAAACAATCCATTAAGACATCATCCCCTAAATCTTAAGACTGACCTATACATAGGAAAGAGGGGAATGAAAATTATACAAACCTCCTGGGGGACAATTTGAAAATATTCATTAACATCCTTAAAATTGTTTACAACTTTTTGACCTAAAAATTCTACTTCTGGGTATTCATCTTAAGGAAGCAAATAAATATGTGAAAGAATTTATGTTTATCACAGCTTGATTCATATCAGATAGTTAGCATGCCCCAGCTTATGATTTTATAATAACGTAAAATATTCACTAAATACTCAATGGCAATCATATGCAATTTTGTCCTCAGTTGCCTAAGCCAGAAATAAGCTGACCTCAGATTTTCATTCTATTATTTCTGAGGAAAAAAAAGTTTTATCTGGGAAAGTATTCTTGTACACTTTAAAAAAGAAGGCAGGTTATAAAGTCCTATGTATGTACAGGATTATGCCATTCAGTGCATGGGGGGAAAAACTGTCTCTCTATATATATACACCAAAATGTTGACAGTGGTTACCACTGGATGGTTAGATTGCAAATGATTTTTATTTTCTTTTTAACACTTATTCTGCAATTTCCAAGTTTCCAACACAAGTGATTATTTTTATTTTCTAACCAATTGATATAGTACATATTATAAAAGCTATCAAGGTCCTAAGCATGCGTGCTACTCAGCCTCCCACTGATGATGATCACCTCCTCCTCCAGAATATTCTCGCTTCTAAGGGCTCAGTATTCTGCTTGCCTATGAAAGTTCCTGGGAAGTCTCTGACACCAGCTTCTTGTGCTGTGCAAAGCCCCTCAGTTGCAATATTGTGACATGCTCGCAAATTCCACTCACATCCCTCCTACTCGTTCATTTTATGAATGAAAACACAGATGAGATTGCTGGCAAAGGTCACAAAGGCATATCATCTAAGGTGGAATTTGCACGTGTATCATTTAGTTACCGACCCTGTTCATTCAGGAGTCCAAATTTGCAGATTCTATTTCTCTCCATAGTGGAAAGCTCCACAAATCAAAAATGGAGGCTTTGAAAGGACTGGGGTCAGGACAAACCCATATATCTAGTATCCGACCCGGCACATCTACCTGTATGTACAAGGAGCAGCTCAAACTAACTTTGTAGAAACTCTTCCAATAGCACCCTATTGCCTACTGAATCATGTTCAGACCCCTTACTCTGGCATTTCAGGTCTTCTGTGCTCTGTCCTCAAAACTATTTCTGCCCATATTGCTTTCTATTTCTAGACATATAATTTCCTTTTTATCCAAACATTTTCATTCACAATAATTTAAATGTATAATGTGTTTTTCCATTTTTATGCATTTGCTTATGCTGTCCCCTGTTCCCTTTATGCTTAAAATTCCCTGCTCTGTATGGATTATGCCTACCCATCAAAGAGTGCACCTTAATTTTCCCTGCATCTATATCAGAGCGACTAGCCTAATGTAATTTCTGGTTCTGCCCTAACCCAGACCGGGAAAAGCAATACATTGCCTAAATTCTTTTTAAACTTTTCAAGTTTTAAAATATGTTTCCTCATTTGCTAGAAAAGCAATGCTTTTATATTAATACTGACATTATACTAACAGAAACAAATATTTGAGTGTAAACTGTACTATAACATCAATAGATTCCAAGACAGAAAAGATAGGATTTGAGAAGGGAGAAAGGGCAAGTAAATTCTCCTATCTACTTAATTACGGAACACTCATGTAAAATTTCCTTTGGCTGCCTCCATTAATATAGCAATGATTTTCATGCCACTTTAACAGGGCAATTTCATCGACTTGGCAAAGCAAAAAGAAAAATAAAATATCATTAATCCCTTTGATTTGATTTCTCTCTGCTTTCATTTTTAGCTTATTAGATTTTATGCATTTCTAAGGGCTACCAAAATATAATGGTATAAAAATATAAATAAACCAATCAGAGAAAGGCAGGTTGTGGTCAGATGATGAGTGTCATGCTATGAAGTTCACAATGTATCCTACAGGCAAAGGGGATCCTCGTGAGTATTTCAGGCAGGAGACTAACGTTATCATATGTGTTTCTTAGAAAGTTACCTGGTCAATAAAGGAAGATGGATTAGTATTGAAAGAGGGGTGAGGTATAAGGAGCTATGGCAACAATCAGACAAATACTGAACTAAGATATTGAGATGTTGGGAACAAAGAGGTAAAGATGGAGACTAGAGATCAGATTGTAAAGTGTTTTTGAAAGGCAGCATGTTGATTGCTTGAATTTAGGGAGTGATGCCCTGTGTATATTGTAAGAAACTAGATTTCAAGGAATCTTTTTGAAAGCAAACATTTATTAGAATTTTTCATGGTGTGCGTCTGTTACCGCATATGGAAAAGCAGTAGATACAAACCACAGCTAGATCATTCCTAATGCCAGGAGAGAAAGTGAGCCCTACAGATTGTTCCCTTGACTCTGAATCTGCCCATCTGTGAGTTTGAAATAATGAAGAAGCAAAAACAAAGTCTCCTCCAGACAGAAAAAATTGGTAGAAGTGTTTTCCTAATAGAAACAATATCAATACACAAAAAGAGGAAAATATAGAGCAGAGAGTTAAGGATGTAGTTAAATCCAAATGCCTAATGTTGAGCTGCTAAAATAGAGGAGAGTCACTGGAATTTATCCTGAAAGGAAGCTTTCGGAGTGTTTGTCAGTTCCTCCAATAGCAGTCCTTCACAACATAGGCCGACAGATCACACCATATTTTTAACATTAACTTATCCACAGCTCCAGACTCAGGTGCTGCAAAGAGTCCAAAGTCTATAGATGTGGTAAACAGGTTTAGCTGCCCAGGTTTTCTCAGCCTTGCAGATTGGCTCCCAGGCCTTTGATTCATTCTCAGGACGTGCAGAGGAGAGGAAAAGGAATTGCCAGAGCTGGTTTCTTGGTAAGCCCCTTTCTGCACAAATAAGATAGTAATTGTCAAAGAATTGAAGGCTGGGCACTTTAACTTTCTGCCATCTGTAATTGTATGCAAGCTGTGGCAAAGCCAGAAATGAAATCAAGGTACTAAGGCATCTAATATGTCATTTCTTATGTCATTTTTTTGGACTATGGATCTGGAGAAAATAAGCTGTTTGCAACAGGGTAATTTAGTTATATGATGCACTCATGCAAAATCCCATTTTAAGTGACAGGGCATCATTATGGAGTAACCACATGATATGGATAGGCGCTGGCACAGATTCTAGTGAACAGCCACACTCCTTTATCTGAGCTGTTACATCATGAATCAGAATGGACCAAAATGAAGATGTACCCTCTTTAAGAGTAGAAACTCCATGCTGACATGAGAGCAGAGAGCTGCTCAGGCAAGCTGACAGTTTCTGCAGGACATGATGGGGCCATCAAGTTTCCACTAGATGGGAATTTCTGATGGAACAAAATATATCTAGAACAATAACTAAACAAATATTCCCCCCAATAATGCCTTTAAAATGTATGAAAGTTCTATAGAATAATCATTAAATCTAGAGACACAGGAAAAAAAGAATGTTCAAGTTTATGTGGGTTAGCAATATTATGCAAGATATAGTGCAGTTTAAATGTTTATCTAATAATGAGTAAGCCTAGTGCATTGGGTCAAACATACATAAAAAGGATAGGTAGAACTACTCTAGGCTCAAACTGGACCTGGAAAATTACCTGTTCAATGTTATTAGTAACTCCAGTTATTTAAGGAAGAAATTCTAAGCACGTAGTTTCTCAGGGAAGCAAGAGTCAGTGGAATAAACACACACTTAAGAGACAGATGCAAGTTCAAATCCTGCCTTTACCACTTAGCAGCAGTGTGACTTCACTGATTGTAAATTTTGGGTAATACTACTGGCTTCATTGGCTAGAGTAAAGGTAACAGGTGAAAAACACCTGACATAATTCATGCTAACTTATGTCTCCCTTCCTCCCCCTTTTCCCTCTGAAGTCAAGGCTCTTTCAGACTCCAGAGGGATCAATTATGGCAGCAGTTAGTCCTGGGCACAGCTGTGTTATCAGGCATCCCACACAGTTCCTTGTTCATTTCATTCAAACCACCTTCATTGCAGCTTCCTTCCATTTTCTGACTCTTTAGAGACGAATTTATGTGTCTGCCTGGAATACAAATGGCTTGAGTCATGCTTGCGTCCTGGTCCTGAAAACTAAGATAAAAGTTTCATGGAGAAGTGGGTTGTTCTCAAGCAACAGCACAGAGAACACAACTCCTTAAATTGGCTTAATTTTACCATTTTCAAAAATTGTTGAAAATACTTCCTCCTCTGTTTCATTTCTTAAAGGCTTGATAAAACAAAAACCTCTTGTTAGTCTCCTAATCCATACTTGCACAGAAGAAATCTAGATGGATTTCTTTAGGATGTGTTTTGGCTATTGAGCTCTACAATGATTTCATTAAAATATTAGGCATGAAAGAAATATCAGTGGTGGACTCTCCCAGAGAGAAGCAAAGTTCTGCTCACCTCTGCAGTCTGCACTCCAGTATGATACTAAGGTTATGCCTGATTTGGGGGAATGAAAACAACCACACTCAGGCATAAGGCACAAAGGAAGGGTATCTCCCTCCCAAGTTCCTCCTCCCACAAATTCCTGATACCTGGAGAGCCCAGGAAATGGCAAACAGGTGATCAGGGAGCTCTTTGCTCAAGTGCTCTCTGAGGCCGCCTCATCCTATAACTGAGATCTCCTCTTTTACTGGCACAGAGAGGGTTTATCTCAGCCTCAGCTAAATAAAAAAAGAGCTTCATTTTATCTAGTTAACTATTCTGGTCCCCTGATTCTGCAGGAGGGAAGCCAAAGGAAATTTTTCTCCCTTTCTTGGTCACAGATATTAACAATAAAAGAAACAATAAATTAATAGACTCTGTGAGATATGCTTCCTGAGATTAAGTGTGAACATGGTGAGTGTACTTGTTCTTTGCTCCAAGGTGGTTTCTTCCTCCTATATTTTGAATATTGGAACAGAATAATAGAGCATGCTCACAACTTGTGTTCATGGCTCTGATGAAGGTATGATATATCACAAAAGAAGGAAAATTTACTTCCACAGTTCAAAGTATAAGACAAAAGTGTCTGTACAGGGGGAGAAGCACAGGTGAAAGGAGAGGAAGAAAGGAAGTCATAGCATATGAAACATTGCAAATGCTCAACAAATATTAACTGATTCTGTCGTCATTGTCATGGTCATTGTCGGACTATCATCATTTCCAAGGGCAAATATTGGATAAACTGGATGGGTGGAAGTCCAAAAAAAATGGATAGAGAAGATAAATAAACAAATGTAAGGAATGATTTTTTCGAAAAATTTTAAAAGGTAGAGAAGGAATAAACAAGTAAGGGAGCATAAAGAAATAGAAATTAGGAATGCTTTGGAACTTTATTAGATAGGTATATATAGATCACTGTCAGCCACAAAGCCTAACGTGCTTTAGAAGAATGTGTACTGCATAAATAAGAGGTTTTTCTTTTTTTTTTTTTTCCTAAAAGGACCAAAAACACAGAAAATTCACAGGGTGCATGAAAATTCAGCCTGTCATTCTAAATGGACCTCTCCCAGGATGCCTTTCTCATTTTTTTCTGAGCTGTACAAAACACATTTAAGTACAGGATTTCAAGTATGTTGACTTTTAAAGAAGAATGTTACTTCAAGAGTTCTTCAGGGACAAGAAACAGAACCTGGGTGCTTTCTATCTTCTTCTGAACACACTTCTTTCACTGTCACAAACATATGGTGCCCATTTTTCAGATGCTACAGTTTCATATCCATTGTAGCTGACATGTAAAAGAGAATCAAACACTTTAAGAGTCTTTTCTGAGGCTTTGGTTGACAGTCTAACCGTGAAACATTCCAACAACATCTTAGGTTTCTCAGAATTTATTCATAGTTGTCCATGCCTAATATTTTTAACTACAATCCTATTATAATAAAGTGTCAACAACTGTATGAAATTGAGCCCTTAGTTTCAATTGCCAGATCAGCCCTCCATTTTCTCCCACCAAATGCCTCAGTCCCACTGTCATGTTAATAGCAGGCCTTGAGTTTGTAGGGACCATTTCAACACATATTCGAAATTCACCCAGTTATGGAATGCCAAGAGTGTCTTACTGTCCAAGGTGTACCCACCATTTCACTGAACCATTTTCAAACAACTTCAAGGTTATTGTCAGCTAGTGTGCTGCTTATTGTTCAGTAAATTAGTTCTTTCTTATACATGAATCAATTCAACTCCCTAAACAGACGGGAAGGTCCATACTTGTTCATCTGCTGGTTTCTAGTGAGAAAACATACACACATCATTGGCAGATTGGCACACTGGTGAATTTAATTGTGGCCACAATACAGGTCCAGGTCATTCATGTGGATAATGCCTCACTACGTGCTAAAGAGTCATTATCTGTTTGGAGAATGAAACCCACCAACTCACTAAAGCTTCATTATTAATGTACGGACAGTGTTCCAGACCATGTGGTATGTATTTTATTCTCAGAAACAGCACCAGGAAGCAAGTACTATCACTTGGCACAATTTGCAGATGAGGAAACTGTTGCTGAGAGACTGAAGGCATTTCGAAGCCCACACAGCTAGTTGATGGCAGTCACATTGAATCCAGGTCTTTTTGTCTCCAGAGCCATGCTCAGAAATACTCTTCACTGACTTAGCGCACATAAGCATACCTGGAAGGCTTGTTAAAGCCACAGAATCCCACTCACAGAGATTCCAATTCTGATCCAGAAAGTCTGGAATGAGGTTCAGATCTCCACATATTAAAAAGCACCCCCTCTCCAGGTGATTCTAATGCGGGTGGTCTGCAGATCACCCTTTAGGAGAAGCACTGGAATCCCTGCAGTGTCTCCCTGGTTCTGCTCTGTGGCCTACTGCATATTTTAAAGATGATAGCAGCAGTATCACCGACACATGCTCCTTTCTTTCCATATTCCCACCAGGAGGGTGGAATTTATTTCTCTATCCTCTTGAATCTAGTAGGCCTTATGTCTGCTTTGACCAACAGAATACAGAACTGACTCTGTGCCATGTGCAGGTATAACCCTTAAGTAGGAATTATTTGTTTCCTGCCTCTTTAAACCAAGAGACTACCCTGACATCACCATGCTGTAAGAAGTCCAAGTCACGTGGAAAGACTCTGAAGGATGAGGCACCATGTAATGAAAGAAGAGAGACAGAAAGAAGTTGAGAATGAGAGACAGGTGCTAAGGCACACCAGACATGAGTGAAGATAGCACCTTGGAAGTGGAGCCTCCAGCCCCTGCCACCCTAGTGGACAACACACTCAGCAGAGATAAACCATATAGCAGAGTCCTTCCTGAATTCCTGACCCACAAAGTCATGAGCAAAATAAATGCTTATGTCAAGCCCTAAGTTTTGGACTCGTTTGTTACAGAGTGGTAGAAAACTGAAATATACTACCATATAAAATTATAATTATAAATATAATTATAAAATTACATATATAAAATAAAGCATTGAAACCCTTATGCAGAAAGGAGTTCTAACCAAAACTCAATGTGATTGAGTAAAATTTCTTTTCCTGTAATTATCCGAGAATTTTCTTGAATTCTCATTTTTACTTTGAATGTGTAAACATGGCCATACCATTCTTATTCTGTGGGAAAATTTTTATTATTGTTTACATATTTTAAACTTTAAAATATTTTATATAGTGCAATTATTGATACATTTTCTTTAATTTTGTATTTCCCCTTACCTTTATTTTATTTTCCAGCTTTATTGAGGTATACTTGACAAATAAAAATTGTATATATTTAAGGTATACAATGTGATGTTCTAATGTATGTATATATTGTGAAATGATTACCACAATCAAGTTATTAACACATACATCACCTCACAAAGTGATCATTTTTTTGTGTGTGATGTGAGAATACTTAAGATCTACCCTCTCAGCAAATTTCAAGTACACATAACAGTATTATTAGTTATCATGCTGTACATTAGATCTTCCTTACATTTAGAACAACTCCCAAATAGTGCTGTCTTCTGCAAAAGCAATGTGAAGAAAGGCATACACAAAGATCTACATTCCACTTTTTTGCACCTGATTCACCTGTTCAGAGATAAAAGTCAATCTGGGTTATTCACTGGATTTGTATGTGTTCTTCCTCTAGAGAGCCAAATTGGGACTGAAAGGTTTCATTTTCATAAGTTCCCAGATGAACACAAATCCAGAGTGAAATTTAACAGACTTTTAACTTGCATAAGCAATTGTTAAGTTTTCAGCACTATCCACTTCTGTGCTGGAGATATAATGGCATTTTATCCTTTTAACCTCATGCCTAGACACTCTGCACAGAAAATCCTGTTTTGATCATGAAAATTGATGCATATACCAAATCATTGAATAACTACACTCATTCCCATCTGCTAGGAAGGCACGGTACCACATAAGGGTGCCTGGCCAGGACTTCTGAGGCATAACAATCGACCGAAGATGGGATCAAACATAAACCATGCTGATTGCAACAATGGTTCTGCCCAGTCTGACTTTCTGTTTAGCTCTGGGCAAAATGCTTCAATGGAAAACTTTATGGCCATCATATGTGAACATAATCAATTATAAAAGCTTAGTGTTTTGGACAACCTGATGGAAGCTGGATCTAACTTTCCTAAAATCGCTCACCATGTGTTGAAGACCTTCCTCTTCACTCTCAGGGCCATCTTACTATCATCAAACTTGGAACACAATCTTTCCCTCAACATAAATTGGAGTTCTGCTTCATCCTAACCCACAAATGCCCCCTACTTGGCTTTTTGGTTGCTGTTGTTTATTCTTGAGTTTTTTACAGAATCTGTGTCAAACCCCTCTCACATCCCTCAAATATTCATCTCTACTTTCTGTCCAACTCCCTCATCCAGTCTCATGGTTTAGCAATAGGCTGTAGCTGATTACCTTTCTCCAGAATTCAGACTCAGATACCCAACTATTTGTGGGGCACCTCCACCTGGACACCTAAGTCTTAACACATCAAACTGAATTAACTATCTTCAGCCCACCATTTCCCATTTTAATGAATGGCAATATCACCCATCCACTTCCGCAAATCCACTCCCTTGCTCCAATCTACTTACCAAGTCTCCCCATGTTTAGCTCCTCAAACGTTGCAAATTTAACCCCTTGTTAGCACAACAATGTAGCCCCTTACCACAACCTTTGTTCAAGTGTTCATTGCCTTTCACTTTAACTACTGAAAAAGCTTTTCAGCCCTCTATACATTAGCCCATCAAAAATGATAATAGTCAACATTTATCGAGTGTTACCATGAGTCAGGCATTTTCCAGGGTTCTTATGTGTATAAATTCATTTAATCATTTGGTAGGTGTTTTATGATACCTCATTTTAAAGGTAAAGAATCAAGGCAGAGAGATTGAGTTGCTTTCCCAATATCACATCTAAATATAACAGAACCAGAACAGGAATTCAAGCATCCTGACTTCTTAGCCCAAGCTCTTAACCACTCCATTCCATTACCTAAATACGACCTTCATCTGTTTCAAGTGGCTGCCAGTCAGTTATAGACTTAAAACCAGGCTCCCCAGAAAAGCACTCAGAGCACTTTAATGTAATCCCGCCTCCTGCTTTCTTGCATCTTCAGCCTTTCCCCTTTTACTTGTCTCTGCTTTCTGTGTGCAGATCTACTGTATGTAGATTCTACCACTCTAGAAAAGATTTTTCTGTCAAACCTGCCATCCTTCCAGGTTCCTGGCATTAGAGACCAAGATGCAGGTTCTTGATGTTCCCCTTGCTATAGTGGGGGTTGCTGCTCCATGACCTTTCCCCCTGAAGAGAGCTAGGGAATGAATCTGTGTACACAAACACACACACACACTTACATCAAATATGGACAGCTTGTAAGAGAATATTGGCTGCTAAAGGAAGAAGAGATAACAAAAAATGGTTGATAAAAACAATACAATTGTTTTCTCCCAATTGGGAGATTGGGATTGACATATATACACTAATATGTATAAAATGGATAACTAGTAAGAACCTGCTGTATAAATAAATAAATAAAATAAAATTCAAAAATAAAAAAAACCAATACAATTATTTCTTTTCCTTTTCCCTTACCCTTCCTAATAACTCAATCCTAAAGCCATTGGGTGGGGCAAAGCAAGAGAGCTGTCCACATGGATGGCTGACCTGGTATGGATGTCAGAGGCCAAATAGGATGAACAAAGAGCGTGTCCACACTGGGGAAAGCCCGGTTTGAGATGTCACATATTTGATCAGTCTTCCTGTGTGTAACCAATAGACCAGCACCATGGCCATCTTCTCTCTATGACACCCTCCTCATATCCCACATCACTCTGTGTTCCTACACCACATGCTGAGCCTTCCCCAGTGTAGACACTCTGCTCCTCCTGCTTGGGCTCTGATCCCCCTCATAAGCCACTTCTCTGTGTGGACAGCATGTTCACCCTGCCATGCTGTGACGCTTATACCAGACTGCTCCCATTAATGGATGCCCTTCTCACCTCATTTGGTTCTAGCACCTCACACCAGGACTTCTTTCCCCGCCCCCTCACGTAGATACATTCCTCACCCAACTTGGACTTTCAAATTCCAGCCAGAACACCCTCATATACTGACACTGTGATGTTAATTTTATGTATCAACTTGACTGGGCCATGGGGTGCCTGGATACTTGTTTAAACGTTATTTCTGTGTATGTCTGTGAGAGAGTTTCTGGATGAGATTAATATTTGAATTCATTTACTGAGTAAAGCAGATTGCTCTTCTCTGTGTGTGTGGGCCTCACCCAATTTGTTGAAGGCTTGAATAGAATAATAGGGTGAGTAAGAAAGAATTCTTGCTCTCTGCCTCACTGTCTTTGAGCTGGAACATAAGACTTCTCCTGGATATGCATTCAAACTTGGCCTGGAACTTACACCATTGGCTCTTCCAGTTGTTAGGTCTTTTGACTCAGATTGGAACTTACACCAATTGGCTCTCCTGGGTCTCCAGCTTGCCAATTGCATGTCTTGGACTTCTCAGCCTCCATAATCACAAGCCAATTCCTTACAGTAAATATCTCTCGGCTGTTTTATCTCTCTATCTATCTATCTCCTATTGATTTGGTTTTTCTGGAGAATCCAGACTAAGATGCCCACTTAACCTTGCTCAGTTTCCAATAGCCCATGCAGCCCACTTTTCAGTAAAGTCGTCCTGTTCAGCCCCATCTTCCCCCTTGTACTTAGGACATCAAACTGAGCCCCCCCCCCACACACACACAGTGTGGATGCACTCCTCACCCTGCCTGGGCTCCAGCATCTCCCACCAGCCATCCACTCATGTGGACAACTCTCTTGCTTTACCCCACCCAATGCCTTTAAAAATGATTTATTCAGGAAAGAAAAGGGGAAAAGAAAATGGAAGTGTTGTAGTATTATTTTTATTGATCTTATTTTTTGTTATCTCTTCTTCCATTCACAGCCAATATTCTCTTACAAGTGGTTCATATTTGCTGTCTTCATTTTCTCAACCCACTCCCATCTGGCTTCAGCCTTCATCACTTTCTGATGCTACCAGGTCATCAGTGACTTTCTTATTTCTAAATCTAAGAGATGTTTTTCAGTCTTCATGCTGCTTGATCTGTTTGAGGCATTTGACACTTTGACCTCTGAAAATAGTCTATTCCCTCTGCTTTCATGGCACAGCACTCCTGTGATAGTCCTCCTCTCTCACTGGCTACTTCTTTACAGTCCCCTCTTCCTCTGCCTAGTGCTTGAACGTTGGCACTGCCTGAGGCTCAGTCCCAAGCCTTCTGCTCTTCTCACTCTTCACACTCCCACATCTCAGTACTGCTTTGGCTCTGGTTGTTATCTACATGCTATTATTTTAGAAATCATCTCTATCTCTGCAAGCCTGACTCTGAGCTCCAAACACATACACCCCGCTGTCAACCATACATCCATTCAACTCAGTAATATTTATTGAGTACCTACTGTGCACTATGTGCACTGATGTAGGTCTTAACATCTTCATTCAGGTGTCTGAGGCACCTAACACTCAGCATACAGAGAGAATGCAATTATCTTCACCTCTCCTCCATGGTCTCTGCATACATCCAGGGTTCTCTATCTCAGGAAATGACATGAGCATCTTCCTCTCGGCCAGAGCCAGAATCATCTGACCCTCAACTCCTCATCCTCACACCCAGTCATTTACTAAGTCCAACTGATTCTACCCCTTATGTATCTCTTAAATCTCTCCAATTCTCTACATTTCCACTAACGCTCTAGACCTGACCACCACCGTTACTGGACTACAGCCTCCTAACTGGCCTCCCTGACTAGAGACCTGCCCCTTCACACACACGAACTTTCTATTTACTCTCCACATGGTAGCCAGAATATTCTTTCTCTAATGCAAATCTAATCACGTCACTCCCCAGATGTTAACTGTTTCATGGGAGTTCCTTTTGCCTTTGAGATAAAGAGGAAACTCACTAACATGGCTTCAGAGCCACCCATGATCTGGCCTCCTCTGCTCTTCAGCCTCACTTCTGCTGTTTCTGCACACGGAACCTTCTCTGCAGGCTCCAAATGGAGCCTGGAGCCTGGAGACTGGCTTATAACCTCCTCCAATGCCTGCTACCTACACCTAGAAATACCTCTGCTATTGCCTCTTGCTTGACTTACTTCTAACTCATCCTTCAGGTCTCAGTGGGAATGTTACCTCCTCAAAGAAGCTCTCCCTGAGGCATAGACATGGCTAAGTTGTCTGTCCCCTGGAACATCCCTGTCATATCACACACATCATGCTACTCCCCTGCGACCACTCATTAAAAAGTCGGTGCTCCTTAACAGGCTGAATGTTCCATGAGATCAGGGATCCTATCTATTTACACCATCTATGCTTCACACAGCAACAAGCACACAGCAGGAGCTCAATAAATATTTGCTCAATGGATGAATGATTTATTGGTGCTATAACAATAAACTAGATCATATTAGGTTTATCCTTTTACAATCTGGAAACATCATGAACTGCTTTTAATGTTTTCAATTAGTTACATTCATTACTATGTGATGCTATATGATGTAACAGTTGAGGAGAGAGTCCAGAGGATGCCTGCCTTGTTTCAAATCCAGCCTCTCCCCTTATTCACTGCATGCTTTGGGCAGCCACTACCTTCCCTGTACCTCTCTTTCTCCATCTGTCGTATGCTGTGTTGAGGATGAGTCAATATGTATAAATCACTTAGAATAGCACATGACACAACTTACAGAAACACTACGTAAGACTTATTATTATTTTGTGATATTTTTATTTTAACAAGAACCTTGCAGTTATAAAATCCCTTGATCATTAGGGAGAGATTCCAAAGATAAGGAATTTCAAGTACAATGGAAACATCAAGTGTGGACCATATTGTTTAAAAGCTTATTAAAAAATTATGTGGCACAGTGTTTAATGCATAAAGATATTTAAATTTTTTAATGACCAAAACAAAATGAAAAGATATAGAAAATGGTTTAAAAATGTTTGTAATGGAACAGAGATTTAATGATTTGTATTTTTTTAATTATGACAAAAATCTAGTTTTAAAATACAGAAGTTTGCCCACAAAGAGGTTTTTTTTAAAAAAACAATCTGTAAATAATACATAGAAATACAAAGAAAAGTATCTGGAAAATAACATGTATTTCTAAAAAGAGAATCAAGATTTTTTTAAATGATAGAAAATGCATTTTCCAAACTAAAACTAAGCATTATTTACAAGCCCATGCAGCAAAGCTACTCGATTAATGGGAGAATTAGCATGGAAGACATTCTCCCTTATTTCCAGAAGATACAAGGGAAGTCTGGATTAGAAACCAGATTTCACTCCCCCTAGGCTAAATCAATACATAATTTCTGCCAGCATCCAAAATATGGCACAGATTCAGAACCTGGCAAGATATTAATTAAAGAAGGGAATGACTAGAACTAAAATCACTGTATCTAAGGGTGAAGACGAGTCCTTTGATGAGACAGAATCATCTCAAAACCCAAGGATTCCCCCACTTACTAAATGTGGATGTTGTGAGAGTGACCCAATTATCTACATCTCAATTTTCTCATCTGTAATTTGGGTATAAAAACATACTTACCTCAAGGGATTTTGTGCATAAGTTAGTTAATATCTGCAATGTGCTACACAATGCTTAGCTCATAATAAACCCTCAAAAACATGTTCACTATTACTGTATTTTAGCCCATTGATTTCCACTGCACCCTAAGTGGTGCTTTCCTATATACTTGTAATCGCGTACATCATTTGTGGAATTGTTTAACATTTCGGTTTATTTGTATTTACATCAGGAAGGAGTTTCAGCTTTAGAGTTAACAAACCTGAGAATCAATTCTAGCTGCTTGATGTACAGGTAGTGAAACCTTAAGTGGACAGTTTTAACTTCCTTGGCTTTAGTTTCCTCATCTTTAAGATGGAATAAAACCTATACTGCTGGGTTGTAATAAAGGTTAAGTGAAATAATCTGTGTAAAGCACAAGACACAAAATGATGTTTCATAAACAGCAACAATATTATAGGAACTAAAGAGAGAGGAGACAAGTGTTCTACTGATCACTTACTGGGATATATTAAAATGGAAATTCAGGTAAAGAAAGAATATTTCTAACTGATGCCAGTTCACCACCAGACAAAAAATCCCTGATGAAGTGATTCTAGGTTGTCATTCTCAGTGACTGAGATAACCTTGTGTGCTAATTAGAAAATATTTTAATACTTGAAAAAAAAAAGGCATTTGTGTATTTCAGCAGCATAGAAAAGAAGCCCTACTTGGTATCATTTGCCATAATGATATATTTATCAGAAGCAGTTCACTTTATCTGCTGCAAAATACTCTTTGATGTCATTAACCTACAGAAATAATTATAGGCAACTTTTTGCTAGCTGTCACAAGGGCCAAGATTGCTAGTCCGGGTTTTCCGCTGACCTCCTCTGTTGAAGCCATTTGACACAACGCAAACCAAACTGCCGTGTGGATGACAGGCTCTTGGTGCTCCAGCCAGGCATCAGGGCTGTGCCTCTGAGGTGGGAGACCCAAGTTCAGGACACTGGTCCACAAGAGACATCCCAGCTCCATGTAAAATCAAACAGCGAAAATCTCCCTGGGATCTCCATCTCAACGCCAAGACCCAGCTCCACTCAACGACCAGCAAGCTACAGTGCTGGACACCCTATGCCAAACAACTTGCAAGACTGGAACACAATCCCAACCATTAGCAAAGATGCTACCTAAAATCATAATAAGGCCACAGACAACCCAAAACACACCACCAGACGTGGACCTGTCCACCAGAAAGACAAGATCTAGCTGCATCCACCAGAACACAGGCACTAGTCCCCTCCACCAGGAACCCTACACAACCCACTGAACCAACCTTAGCCTCTGGGGGCAGGCACCAAAAACAATGGGAACTACGAACCTGCAGCCTACAAAAAGAAGACCCCAAACACAGTAAGTTAATCAAAATGAGAACACAGAGAAACACACAGCAGAAGACGGAGCAAAACAAAAACCCAGCAGACCTGACAAATTAAGAGGAAATAGGCAGTCTACCTGAAAAAGGATTCAGAATAATGATAGTAAAGATGATCCGAAATCTTGGAAATAAAACGGAGAAAATAGAAGAAAACAAGGACCTAGAAGAACTAAAGAGCAAACAAACAGTGATGAACAAAACAATAAATGAAATTAAAAATTCTCTAGGGCTTCCCTGGTGTACCAGTGGTTGAGAGTCCGCCTGCTGATGCAGGGGACACAGATTCGTACCCTGATCCGGGAAGATCCCAAATGCCATGGAGAGGCTAGGTCCGTGAGCCATGGCCACTGAGGCTGCGTGTCTGGAGCCTGTGCTCCGCAACGGGAGAGGCCACAACAGTGAGAGGCCCACGTACT
>NC_041225.1:53432129-53433663 GCF_002837175.3 Physeter macrocephalus
TTTCAGCAGAAACTCTGCAAGCCAGAAGGGAGTGGCAGGACATATTTAAAGTGATGAAGGACAAAAACCTACAACCAAGATTACTCTACCCAGCAAGGATCTCATTCAGATTTGACGGAGAAATTAAAACCTTTACAGACAAGCAAAAACTAAGAGAATTCAACACCACCAAACCCCTTTAAAACAAATGCTAGGGCTTCCCTGGTGGTGCAGTGGTTGAGAGTCTGCCGGCCAATGTAGGGGACGTGGGTTTGTGCCCCGGTCTGGGAAGATCCCACGTGCCGCGGAGAGGCTGGGCCTATGAACCATGGCCTCTGAGCCTGCGCGTCAGGAGCCTGTGTTCCACAATGGAAGAGGCCACAACAGTGAGAGGTCCACGTATCGCAAAAAAAAAAAATTGCTAAAGGAACTTCTCTAGGCAGGAAACACAAGAGAAGGAAACGACCTACAATAACAAACCCAAAACAATTAAGAAAATGGAAATAGGAACATACATATCGATAATTACCTTAAATGTAAATGGATTAAATGCTCCAACCAAAAGACATAGACTGGCTGAATGGATCCAAAAACAAGACCGGTATATATGCTGTCTATAAGAGACCCACTTCAGACCTAGAGACACATACAGACTGAAAGTGAGGGGATGGAAAAAGATATTCCATGCAAATGGAAATCAAAAGAAAGCTGGAGTAGCAATTCTCATATCAGACAAAATAGACTTTAAAACAAAGACTATTACAAGAGACAAAGAAGGACACTACATAATGATCAAGGGATCAATCCAAGAAGAAGAAATAACAATTGTAATTATTTATGCACCCAACATAGGAGCACCTCAGTACATAAGGAAAATACTAACAGCCATAAAAGGGGAAATCAACAGTAACACAATCATAGTAGGGGACTTTAACACCCCACCTTCACCAATGGACAGATCATCCAAAATGAAAATAAATAAGGAAACACAAGCTTTAAATGATACATTACACAAGATGGACTTAATGGATATTTATAGGACATTCCATCCAAAAACAACAGAATACACATTTTTCTCAAGTGCTCATGGAACATTCTCCAGGATAGATCATATATTGGGTCACAAATCTAGCCTTGGCAAATTTAAGAAAATTGAAATCATATCAAGTATCTTTTCTGACCACAACGAAGAGATCACAGAAGAAATCAAAGAGGAAATAAAAAAATACCTAGAAACAAATGACAGTGAAAACACGATGACCCAAAACCTATGGGATGCAGCAAAAGCAGTTCTAAGAGGGAAGTTTATAGCAATACAATCCTACCTTAAGAAACATGAAACACCTCAAATAAACAACCTAACCTTACACCTAAAGCAATTAGAAAAAGTAGAACAAAAAAACCCAAAGTCAGCAGAAGGAAAGAAACCATAAAGATCAGATCAGGAATAAATGAAAAAGAAATGAAGGAAACGATAGCAAAGATCAATAAAACTAAAAGCTGGTTCTTTGAGAAGGTAAACAAAATTGATAAACCATTACCCAGACTCATCAAG
>NC_041225.1:53434327-53474642 GCF_002837175.3 Physeter macrocephalus
ACCATATGATCATCTCAATAGATGCAGAGAAAGCTTTCAACAAAATTCAACACCCATTTATGATAAAAAACCCTCCAGAAAGTAGGCATAGAGGGAACTTACCTCAACATAAAAAAGGCCATATATGACAAACCCACAGCCAACATCAACCTCAATGGTGTAAAACTGTAACCATTTGCACTAAGATCATGAAAAAGACAAGGTTGCCCACTCTCACCACTACTATTCAACATAGTTTTGGAAGCTTTAGCCACAGCAATCAGAGACAAAAAAGAAATAAAAGGAATCCAAATCGGAAAAGAAGAAGTAAAGCTGTCACTGTTTGCAGATGACATGATACTATACATAGAGAATCCTAAAGATGCTACCAGAAAACTACTAGAGTGAATCGATGAATTTGGTAAAGTAGCAGGATACAAAATTAATGCACAGGAATCTCTTGCATTCCTATACACTAGTGATGAATAATCTGAAAATGAAATTAAGAAAACACTCCCATTTACCACTGCAAAGAAACAAATAAAATATCTAGGAATAAACCTACCTGAAGAGACAGAAGACCTGTATGCAGAAAATTATAAGACACTGATGAAAGAAATTAAAGATGATACAAACAGATGGAGAGATATACCATGTTCTTGGATTGGAAGAATCAACATTGTGAAAATGACTATACTGCCCAAAGCAATCTACAGATGCAAGGCAATCTCTATCAAACTACCAATGGCATTTTTCACAGAACTAGAGCAAAAACTTTCACAGTTTGTATTGAAACAAAAGACCTCGAATAGCCAGAGCAATCTTGAGAAAGAAAAACGGAGCTGGAGGAATCAGGCTCCCTGACTTCAGATTACACTACAAAGCTAGTATGGTACTGGTCCAAAACCAGAAATATAGATCAATGGGACAGGATAGAAAACCCAGAGATAAACCCACGCACATATGGTCACCTTATCTTTGATAAAGGAGGCAAGAATATACAGTGGAGAAAAGACAGCCTCTTCAATAAGTGGTGCTGGGAACACTGGACAGCTACATGTAAAAGAATGAACTTAGAACACACCCTAACACCATACACAAAAACAAACTCAAAATGGATTAAATACCTAAATGTAAGGCCAGACACTATAAAACTCCTAGAGGAAAATCAGGCAGAACACTCTATGACATAAATCACACAAGATCCTTTTTGACCCACCTCCTAGAGAAATGGAAATAAAAACAAAAATAAAAAAATGGGACCTAATGAAACTTAAAAGCTTTTGCACAGCAAAGGAAACCATAAACAAGACGAAAAGACAACCCTCAGAATGGGAGAAAATATTTGCAAATGAAGCAACTGACAAAGGATTAATTCCAAAATTTACAAGCAGCTCATGCAGCTCAATATCAAAAAAACAAACAACCTAATACAAAAATGGGCAGAAGACCTAAAGAGACATTTCTCCAAAGAAGATATTCAGATTGCCAACAAACACATGAACGAATGCTCAACATCTTTAATAATTAGAGAAATGGGAATCAAAACTACAATGAGATATCATCTCACACCAGTCAGAATGGCCATCATCAAAAAATCTACAAACAATAGATGCTGGAGAGGGTGTGGAGAAAAGGGAACCCTTTTGCACTGCTGGTCGCAATGTAAATTGATACAGCCACTATGGAGAACAGTATGGATGTTCCTTAAAAAAAAAAAAAACAGAACTATCATGTGACCCATCAATCCCATTACTGGGCATATACCCTGAGAAAACCATAATTCAACAAGAGTCATGTACCACAATGTTCATTGCAGCTGTATTTACAATAGCCAGGACACGGAAGCAACCTAAGTGTCCATCAAAACAAATACCGTATGCTAACACATATATATGGAATCTAAAAAAAAAAAAAAATGGTCATGAAGAACCTAGAGGCAAGATGGGAATAAAGACACAGACCTACTAGAGCACGGACTTGAGGATATGGCGGGGGGAAGGGTAAGCTCGGACAAAGTGAGAGAGTGGCATGGACATATATACACTACCAAACGTAAAATACATAGGTAGTGGGAAGCAGCTGCATAGCACAGGGAGATCAGCTCGGTGCTTTGTGACCACCTACAGGAGTGGGATAGGGAGGGTGGGAAGGTTGGAGACGCAAGAGGGAAGTGATATGGGGACATATGTATATGTATAACTGAGTCACTTTGTTATAAAGCAGAAACTAACACACCATTGTAAAGCAATTATACTCCAATAAAGATGTTAAAAAAAATTTAAAAATTAAAAATGCAAAAAAAAAAGAATTATAGGAAAGTAATACAAGGCTATCCAAAGTGTAAGGTAACGAAGGGCTTTCCTTCAATCCTGAAGACTACATCAATTAATGCAGCAAACGTTAGTCCTCCGGCATCCAGGAAGTAAGTAATCAGAGAGCACCTGACACAAAGGCCCTCAAAAATTCTTCTGATCATTTACATTAATCACATTAATATTGATGCTTAGAAGGGCAATTATCTAATAATGCAACTTTTCTGCAAATCTACAAAATCCATAGATCTAAAAATCTAAGTGGTATTTTAAATCATAATCAATGTGTTCCTTGTTGACTCTAAAGGAGATAGTTTGGGTTTAAGAAGAAAAATATTGTACTTGGATTCAGGCCACCCAATTTCAAAACTCCAGTCTGCCACTTAGAGCTGAATGAAC
The DNA here is from genome assembly GCF_002837175.3 of Physeter macrocephalus. Classification (NCBI taxonomy): domain Eukaryota; kingdom Metazoa; phylum Chordata; class Mammalia; order Artiodactyla; family Physeteridae; genus Physeter; species Physeter macrocephalus. The sequence goes on from NC_041225.1 coordinate 53,437,021, forward strand.
ACTGCAGCTCACCAGTCTGCCCAGGTCTCAATTTCCTCCCCACAGAATGAGAATGCAATGACCTCAGCATGTTGTGAAGATTACATGAGAAAAAGTGTATTCATTACTGGATCAAAATAGAAGGTACAATTAGTTGAATATTAGTTCAATGAATTATTAATGAATCAAAGATTACTTTTAACAAAATAATAATTATAATAGCTAACATTAATTGTTTATTTACTATGTACCAGCTGCCGTACTAAATATTTTAAATTAATTATCTCATTTTTTCTTACCATATGATCTAGCAATCCCACTTCTGGGTATATATTCAAAGGAATTAAAATCAGGATCTCAGAGAAATATCTGCACTTCCATGTTCACTGCAACACTATTTCACACTAACCAGGATAAGGAAACAACCTAAATGTTCATCAACAAATGCATGGATAAATAAAATATGGCATAAATATACAATAGAATATTATTCAGCCTTTAAAAAGAAGGAAATTCTGCCATATGCAACAACCTGGGTGAACCTGGAGGACATTATGCTAAGTGAAATAAACCAGTCACAGAAGACATTATACTGCATGATTCCACTTATATGAGGTATCTAAAATAGTCAGACTCATAGAAACAGAGAGTAGAATGGTGGTTGCCAGAGGCTATGGGGAGAGAGAAAAGGGGAATCTCTGTTCAATGGGAATAACATTTCACACATACAAGATGAATCTAGAGATCCTTTGCACGTCATAGCATCTACAGTCAACAATACCGTATTGTGCACTTAAAAGTTTGTTAAAAAGGTAGATTTCATGCTAAGCGTTCTTAACACAACAAAAAGAAAAAAATAAAAAGATCTATGAGGAAAGATTTATTATTATCCCTTTTCTCATTTGAGAACTAGGGTTAGAGAGGTTAAGTAAACAGTCTAAGTTTACATAGAATATAAGTGTCCAAACCAGGGTAAGACAAGTTTTTCTCACACCAAAGCCTGTATGTCTCCAAATGATCAATTTTCGTATTACTTATTAACAGCAGAACACTTTATTCAAATAAAATATGTGTAGAGAGCCCAGACACATATAACAGATAAAAACTGAGCCACCTGGATTTGGTCAGGGACTGAGAACTTTACCCTCATGGTGGCCTTAGAAACACCTCACAGGAACCCTAGGACTCAACAAAACACAGCATGAAAGTCTTTGCTACAATGATCACATCTTTTTCACATTTATGATTGTGACAGTTTGCAACCCACTGAAAGGTCTATGACAAGTAATAATTTGTCATGGCATTAATTTGAATCTTGCATTGCAAAACTGTCAGGAACAAGTCATTTAGCTGGTAAGTGAGCTTTTTAGAAGCATGAGAATATATTCTGGTTATACATGATTTATGATACACATATGATCTGGGAGAAAGCCAGGTACCTGGGCAAACATTTCCATGCTCATGAATCAGGGGATACCTGAAGAATTGGGACATACTATTGGCAAAATATCTAGATTCTACAGTATCTGATTACTGCAAACTGGCAAAGTATGTCTTTGACTTTACTGTAAGGAATGTCACATTACACAGCATGGTACTCCTTAACATTTCCTAGGGTTGCCAGATTTACCAAATAAAAATACAAAATACCCAGTTTAATTGGAATTTCAGATAAACAACGAATGCCTTTCTTTTTATAAATATATTCCAGATATTTCATGGCTCAATACTAAAAAAGTATTCGTTGTCAGTTCCTTAAAATATTTTTTATTTTATATGCTTACTTAGGCAGCCAGATTATTAATAGTTGATAATAACATAGTCCATACTCACAGACTTTTTGAATAAATTGGTTCAGGCAAGTGGCAAGACAAGATAAAACATAAATTATAAATTATACATAAGTGAAGAATAAAATATAATAATTAAGAATAAAATTGTGTGGACAGATTAGCACATTACACACAGCTGAGAAAAGAATTGGTGTCCCAGAAGATAGATGTTAAGAAATTATCCACAAAGAGTCGGGAAATATGAAAGAGGAGTTAAAAGACCTAAAGAGCAGATGAAAATGTTCTATGCTTATTTAATCAGAGTTCCAGAAGGATAGAACATAAATAATAATAAAGAAGCAATATTTGAAGGCATAATAGCTGATAATTTTTCAGAGCTGATGAAAGATATCAATAATTAGATGGAACAACTCACATACTCACAAAAAGGGTAAATGGAAAGAATTCATACCAGTGTTATATCAGACATATAGTACTGAAACTACAGAACACCCAAGACATTATCATATCATCTTGTAATATATTATAGTAAAAAAGTGTAAATTTTGATTTGAGTCACAGGTGAATTCTAGGACTCAGAAAAATAAAACTTTCGAAGAAGAGAAAATTATAATTTTGTGGCTAGAAAACCAAAAAATAAAAATATTTGCCAAACTGGAATATTGCTAATTCTTTTTTAAGCATCACTCCAATCACAAAGAACATAATTGAAAAGAAAAGGGTAAGATATTTAAAAGGAAAACATATCAGTGAAGATTAAGAACTCCTTCATGAACTCAGAGTTTAAAACATGTAGTTTTATATAAATGAGCAGATGCCTGGCCCTTTAGAAAGGCTGATTTCTTTACAAAGGTTTTTTTTTTGTTACACTTGAGTGAGTTTCTCATATCCCAACAGTAAAATAATTTCTAATTATCCCCATAATCAACATGAAAACATTGAAAAGCTTGCTGATTTTTCACCTAGTTTTGAAAGAAGGACTGGAAAAGCATGGGTTCTTGAAGAATATTATTTTCTCCACAACTAAATATATTTTTATTCTTTGAGGTATGTAGCTTTGAGATTGCTTTTGTTTTCCTTTTTTTCCCTAAAACGAAAGGCATTCTCATAGTTCCTTTTTTGCATATAAGTACTTTGTTTCTTACCACCACACGACTCTGTCTTTAAAGCTTAGAAATAATACGGTTTTGAGGTAAATTTTCCTCCAAAGTGAAGGCAGGTACAGAGGTGGAATGAGGAGGATGGGAGTATGTTTACATCAACAGCATTTACTCAGCTTCAGTTATGTGAAAGGTTCAGTGTTAAACATGGGAAGGCAGACAAAAATATACAACCCCCATAAATCAATCCTGCAATAGCTGAGCCATTGGTAAATTTATTTCACTGGTTTACATTTTTGGATCCTACCTTCACCTCTGATGGAAAACGATTATGTGCAACATTCACATGAAATTCTTTTCTGTACTGTGTAAAAGTGCTATCAGTGACGCTGTCTGTTTCATTGCTCCATGTTCCTTTTGGGGACCCCCATATAAAACGTCTTCCAGAATTTAGTATCAAGAAATATTAAGTGCCTAAATGTCCAACAATAGGGAAATATGTAAGTAAATTATGGCATTTTCACATGACAGAGTATCATACAAGCATTAAAATGATAACTTTGAAGACTACAGAAATAGGGAAAATGTTTATGATGTAAGTGAATAAATCAATACAAAATGACATTTACACTGTGATTGCAGATATATAAAACATATATTCAAACAGGACAAGAAAGAACATTCAAAGGTAATTTAAGAGTGGAATTATAGGTGCCTTTTTCCCCTTTCACAATACATGCTTAGAGTGGTGCAAAATATATATATATATATATATGTGGAAAACTTTGTCTTCATGAAGTTTGCTGTTTATTTCTTGTGATTCTCTTTTTACCTTGGGAGCAAGGAAGCTCAGAGCTGCATGTCATATTCAAAAACTAGTATTATATTAGCACTTATGGCTGATATTTTTTTTCTTTTTTGAAGCTTTGACTATATTCCATTTTATTTCCTTTTTAGGGCTGAAAATGATAAAAAAAAATAAACACATTCGACATCCTTATCTTCAAATAGCTTGTAATATGCTTAGATACAAATTTTATGTAGTTAGTGATGCTAAGAAATGCACTATGATTTGACTGAGGTCATGTTCTACTTGGAAGAATACCACTGAGGAGGGGGTACTCCCTTCAGTGCATCGTATAAAATGTCTTCCAGAATTTAGTATCAAGAAATATTAAGTGCCTAAATGTCCAACATTTAGGGACTACACGATGTTGATAAACATTACTGGAGATCACTTGGCTAAGGTGGTTTTTCCAGATTTCTCCACTCTAAAGTTACTAGTTTTCCCTTTTAAATAATAAATATTTAGAGGAAGATATACTTTGAGATGTTATAAATATTCTGTTTCTCCTCAAACTTTCATTCACTGATTTTTTGCACCCATCAGTGGAACTTGACCGTAGCAATTTTTACTGTGATTTTTATTGTATTCTAATGGTGATTTTTCCACTTTCCTCATTCCTTCAACATTTATTATTTGGAATTGTTCTAAAAGGACAATTTATCACTCTTCCTTTTATATATTTATCCAGTTATTTATTTATATCAGTATAGACTCATGGATATTTACTTCATTCTTTGGGTTATAATCCAATACTATCATTATTCATTTCATTGCTCAAATTATTACAAATTTGGCCAAAAGGAGCTCTTTTGGCTCTTGTGCCCTTTTGAAATGAAACTAATTTTTTTTTTCACTTCTTTGCTTTTTTGACACTTCAAAATGCTCCATGATCATCCTGTATTTTCCTTGCTTCAGCCCCGAAATGGAACACTTTTCTAAGGAACCCTGACTTCTTTTATTGAAGAATGGTATTTAAAAACCAGTATCTGAGCATTAGCATTAAGTATACTCATTGTTACTGGGGTGTCATGGCTTCTAGTTACTCTCAGCAAACTAAGCTTCTCAGGGATATGGTCATCTCAGTGCTTCTGCTCCTCCCCTGGCGTAGTTACGGGCCCAACATATCTCTTATTTCTGCCTCTCCCCTAATGGCATAGTGTTTTTACCTAGTTCCCTTACCCCAGCTGCAATGGGTTTTCACTAGTGTACTATAAACAACTCTGTTTTTTGGCCTACAGATTAAAGTTTTCATTCCCTAGTAAAATTTGGTGAGAGGGGTCCAGGTTGAATCCTGGGGCCACTCTTCAGCAGCTCCTGTTTACCTCACCATATTAGGACACTTTCTTAGGATTATCTCCAACCTTTTCTGCAAGTGCTTAGTAGGTTTGTGGAGAAAAGATTGCGGATTCACCCAATTTCTGTGGCCCCTAGGGGCTTCACACTCTCTCACAGTGCGTACTTGGCCTCCACCAATCCTCTATTTCCCTAGTGCAACTCTTCTAACCAGTGTCCACTGGTGTCTATACCAGGTGAGTCAGTGCCCATGTCTTGTCTCTCCCTGTCGTGGCCTCTCTCTCCTTAGATGTTGAGCCAGGTGGTTACCCTGTGATGGATTCTTTAACAGGTTCAGAAAGGTCATGGACTTACAATTTGTGTAGTTTTTTTTTTTTTTCATCGTAAGAATGTGAGAGATGCTCTTCCTAGCTCTTTACATTTCTGAGTGGGAACTAGAAGAGTTTTATTTGTGAAATCAGCCCTGGCTTACTTATCCAATCTTATCTCAATACAACTGATCTCTCATTTTTTAGACATTTAACACATATTATTTCATAATATATGTTATCTCCTTTTTAATGTCTGAAATACTCCCCATCTGAATTGTCAGCTTTGTAGAAGTTAAAAGTTTTCATGGATTAATGGAAAGAGCATGAACTTTAGAGACATCAAAAAAAACCCTAAAATCCTACTTCTATGACCTATGGGGCCATGAACAAAATAGTACGTGAGCCTCAGTTTCCTCTTCCATAAAATGTAGACAATACTCAACTAAAATACTGACTGAGAATTAAGTGAGATGGTGTGCATAAGCCCGTGAAATATGTAAGCTTTCAGAAGATGTTGGTTTTTCCCATTTTCTCCTATTTGATCTGAGTATCTCACAGAATCTCTAGATAAGCAATGAACATGGAGCAGCAACAAAACAATATATTCAGTTGAAGTGTTCCAGTCTTGTTTCCTTTTAATTCTCACAATACGTTACAAACCAACTTTTAGTGCTCCAATACAAACCAGGACAAATTCACCAGCAAACTCTATGAAAAACCATAAAGCTCAGAAAACAACCTTGCCCTTTTTTCTTCCTAGAAAAACATAATATCTTAATGAAGGACCAAGGAACTTAAAATTCTGGCTGGTAGGATATTCCTTTTGAGGAGGAACTAGGACAAGTTAACAACTTCTTTCATCAAGTTTGAGAAATTAAAGTGTTGGCCTAATTATGTCTAACCTGTGGGTTAGGGCATAGAAGGTCTCAGTTAAAGTGAAGACGTTTTCCAGAAGAAATGTCAACTTTAATTCACGAACATCTTAGCAAAAATTCTAAAGAGATTAACCCTAGTTCTGAGACACTACAACAAACACATAGAGGTATGCTTTTGGAGGAAAAGAGTAGTCCAAAGCCAGCACATAGGGGAAATAGCTCATCAGGAACTGGGCTCCTGAGGAAGGTGAGGTTGAAAGGGAAGAGATCCCTGGAGAAAGAGAACAAAGGGACTTGGCAAGCAAACACACAATGCCCACTCCACAAATCCACTCCACAATGTTGCAGAGAACAAGCATAGAGAATGCCCTCCTGAAAGCTGTTGCTGAGTATCTCCAATAATTCAAGTTCTAAGGGAAGTATCTTAGTCTATTTGGGTGCTATATAAAAAACATGAGAGACACGGTAGTTTATAAACAACAGAAATTTATTGTTTATGGTTCTGGAGGCTGGAAGTCCAAGATCAGGGGGTACCAGCAATGGTTGGGTAGGGATTCTCCCCCAGGTCACACACTCTCATTGTGTCCTCAGATGGCAGAAGGGGTTAGGGATCTCTCTGGAGTCTCTTCTATAAGGCACTACTCCCATTCATGAGGGTTTCACTTAAGCACCTCCCAAAGGCCCCATCTGCTAACACCATCACCTTTGGGGGTTAGGATTTCAACATGAATTTTGGTGTTATACAAACAATCAATTTTGGTGGTATTCCCCCATTCATAGCAGAAAGGGAAAATTTTTTTTTTTAGTTATATTTGCTGACTGCAAAGCAAAAACTACACTCATGTAGGACAGGATAGAACCAGTTGAGAATAGGTTTGTTTGTTTTAATTTGGATCATAGACTTGTGATTTATAAATGCCACACAAATGGTTTGGGAGAATGACTGTGTCCACAGTACAGAAGGAGGGGCATGAAATGTTGAGTGTTCACTTATTAAAAGTGTGATTGCACATAACCAGTACCTACAATGAGGTTCTCATATCAATTTCTAATCTTCCTTCACTACATAATTGGAAGAAACCTCTTAGCCCAAAAAGCTAAAAGAAGATGTCTTTGTTCTGGTCTCTTCCACCTGGGTTTATTTTCTTCTTGCCTTTATTGTTCCAATCCTCTTCCCAAGGTCCCATCATTTCCATGGTTTTATTCCACAACAGCTGGGACTGAAAAGGTTTTTATGTTTCCATCATGGCACATGAAAAATTCTCAAGTCTCTCTTCATTCACTTATTTTCAAGTCTAAGATACAATTAACAATAATGCTAAGTGGAATGGCTCCCTTCAATAGAATCTTTAAAATTCATGCTCCCAATTACTTGAGAACACAGGAATGGCAGCTTTTTCTATGTGCCTAGTCCTACAGCTTTCTCTCTCTGATCTCGGCATTCTGAATTCTAGACAGCTGTTTCAGAGTTAGTGATCAGCAATATGTCCACCACATCATTTGTTTTAGTCAGAGGAGTAACTCTCTGATTCAAGCGTGAACTGAAAATAGATTCCTTGTGGGAAAGAACCAATAGACAGCTATCAAACATTACTAAACATACTCCTAAATATAGTGGGATTCAAGAGTTTACCATCTCATAACCACATAAAGATAGGGCTTGAAAAAAAATTAAATTGCCACCCTTCCAATGAGGCAAGAGACTCTGTGGAAACCTTCACCAATCTTCAGACACCCCAACAATTAGGTAGGACTTAGTTACTCCATAGTTCAGGTAGAAATAGTTTCTTTGCCACAGTGAGATGCTAGGAAAAATACATTTTGGTTAAATCCTCTATAACAGTGTTTCTCCAATCGCAGGTTAAAAACCCAATCATTAGTGAGTTCCGAAATCATTTTAGTGGTTTGTAACTAGCATTTTCTTTTTTAAATAGAGTGGAATGGAAGAGAAAAAGAGAGGAAAGGAAAGGAAAGGAGACAATGCACATGTATGGGTAGCTATTACTTCATGAACATTTTACTTCAGTTATAAAGAATAGCCAAGCACTTCCCTCTTTTATTCAGTAAGCATATTTTAAGCAACTTCTCTAGACAGTTTAACGCACATACAGATACAGCCTTGGTCTGAGTTCTGTATTCATTCATATTTTACAAGGCAATATTTCCTGCTTTCCTCCTGCCTGGAAATACCTTTCCTATGAATGCTGTGGGTCCCAAAGTTCAGTAAGGTCTGATTATATCACATGGCCAGATCCAAATTCAAAGTCAAGTTTTCCAAATCTATCCACGGCAGCTAAATATCTTGAGCCGTTGTCTCAGCTCAGGGCTGGCATGTATTGAATGGAAAAAGAAAAAGCATACAAAACAGAGAAGTTAGTTAAAAAGAAATGCCAACTACTTATACTATCATGCAATGAAAATTCACTATCTCTGTTGCACAACATTTTGGGTTCTTTTTCAAAGCAGGAGAAAACTCTAAAGGAAGCAAGATGAAAAAGTGAATACAAATTACTTGGAGTTGGGCAAAGAGTGTAAATAGACTGACAAAAACAGCCAAGCACTGTCAGTGACACTAACTACAGAGATCCCTGGAGGGGCCTGGCTCTCAGTCAGGGATAATTAACATCCATGGGCCCCTGTGAGCTCCACCTCATGCTGGCTGCCTTACAGACCCACCCAACACAGAGTGCAGTCTTTCCATTCATCCAACAAAACCAGAGCAGACAGCAATCTCTGTCCAAGGATCAGCGACCCCTGAAATTGGGTCATGTCATCTCCCAATTTGAAGCCCTCGGTGTCTCTCTAATGCTCTGAGAGGGGGGAAAAAAATCCAAATTCCTTAACATGGTCTACAGGCTCAACCTATAATGACCTTGAAATAGCTTTTCAGCCTTGCCTCCTTCTACTTCCTTCTAACGTCTATGATCAACTCCAACGAACTTCTTCTCCAGGAGTTCTCTTAAGAGCAGGCCTTTGCACATGCTATGCATTCTACCTGAACCACATTTCCTTCCCACTTCATCTGCCAATTCCTATTCATCCTTCAGTTCTTAACTCACGGGTCACTTCCTCTGTGAAACCTTCATTGCCCTGTTCCCTCCCCAGCCTGTGATGCTTGCCCCTGCTCTGGGTCCCCATGGAACCCTGTACTTCCCAATCATAATGCTTTTCAAACTAAAGCCTAGTCATCTGTACTCTCTCCTATGCCCACAGCCCCACAGCCCATAGGGTACAGACACCATGACAGCAACTAAGTCTCTCTAGTTCACAGTGCTTCTTTCTTGATCTTCAGTTCTCATTCATCCCCAGCACCTGATTCAGTGACAGGCAATAAAAAACATTTTATGATCTTTGTTGCCACCATATCTGTGTTCTCAATGTGTCTTGAACGCTATGTCTCCTCTGGGGCTTGTTTCCCACTCACTACAGGTATAACTTCTTTTTTGCATAAATGTTCTCATCTGTGAAATGAGGGTTATGGTTGGGAATTATACAAAATAATGAAGGGAAAACCCCCAGTGCAGTTCCTGGCACCTAGGCATTTAATTTATGGTAATTATTTTACCACTGACTCTGTTCTCTCATGCCTGTTTAGTGACACCTGTCTCACCTAATTGCAACCGCTCACTTGCCCATCCCCTCCACCTGTCTGTGGAGAACACCTGGGCACTGAGAGCTAAAGGCTCCAATTGATGCAATTTCCCCTTTATTATCCCTACAGACTGGGGTAAAATTCTGAGAGCCAAGTTTAGCTAGGATCTTTGGAAACCACTCCCCAAAATACCGTATGGATTGCTGGATTTTCAATACCTTCAGCCTCCTTACTGAGTCCCTTCCTGGAGCTGCTGATAACATTTTGGCCAGAAGCTGCTGTAGGTAGAAAAATATCCCTACTGGCCAACTCACTGGGGCTAACTGTCCCAGACAGACACCTTCAGTGAACACCTATTGTGATGCCCAAGACCTTCTGCAGAGGACTCTTTTGTGGGTTCTGGCCCCCAGCCTGTCACATAGTATCTGGTGACTTTGGGCCAATCCCTTGATACCTCTCCACCTCAGTTTCTTCATCAGTAAAATGAGAAAGATGAATAGATCATGTCCATTATTTGCAGCTAATATATTATTTGATTCTATGATTCTGTGTTTAGGGTATACAGTTTACCCTTGAACAACCTGAGGAATAGGGACAGCAACCCTCCACACAGCAAAAATGTTTGTATAATTTATAGTCAGCCCTTCATATACATGGTTCCATGGATTCAACCAATGGCAGATCATGCAGTACTGTAGTATTTACTATCGAAAAAAAATCCTTGTGTAAGTGGACCAGCGCAGTTCAAACCTGTGTTTCCAGGGTCAATTGTATTTCAGTCTGGATCACAAAAGGTAACAGATGGCATGTTCAAAGTGGATATTTAAGGAGAACTTAATAAAAGGACTGTTTACAAAGATGTGGGCAGGATATAGAGAAACCACAAAGGATAATGTAGAGCAACCCCAAGACTGGTAACAACAGAAAACCACAACCATCCATGAAGTTTCCAGAATCCAGAGAGAAAGATGTGTGGAGAGGACCACCTAACAGGAGCATTGGCCTTTGCAGAGGAGATAACACAGGGAGGGACCTAAAAGAATATTCACTCTGCCCCACTCCATCTCCCACTGATGCCCTTCATGGACCAACCAGCTGGAATCCAGAGGACAAGAGAGCTCACTGATGCAACTCTTACAGGTCAGCCACTGACCACAAAGCAGGGTGTAGAAGGATAGAGAGGGAATCCAAAGGGGCAAACAGAAAATGTCCAGCCCGCATGATGCTGATGACATTTAGGTAGAACCTGAAATCAGAGAGCCTTTTTGTACACGATGAGTCATAGCTATGCAGACAGAAACATTTTTATTGTCTAACAGAGTTTTGCTGGCCCCTTGACAATCTGGTTAGTGTAAATCATCTGCAATCCTTTAAAGAAATGGCACTGCTACCACCAGCTCTATCAAATATTAAGACCAAAGCCACAGGTTAGTGAAATCTGAAAAGTTTTATGCTACTGGAGAGTGTTTCTGGAAAATAACTTATGGCAACATAAAATATTTAATGTCACCTAATAACCTATGTGCCTTATTTTAAAAATACTTTTGATTACATGATTTACAGAGTATCCTTTTGAGAGCAGTCTAAATTATTATTATCCAATTCTTATGTAGATTTATAATTAATCTAACAACTATGATCTGACCATGAATATGACTTTGCCATCTGGTATCTATACCCTAAATTTGATCATGAATAATACATAGCCATCTGACAGTTGAATCCAATCCATTATGCGGCCATACATGATGCAGATTCATCCATAGTGTGCTAATTTGCATTCTGTCATTTTCCTCTAATTCCTACCCAAAGCTTTTTCATTGAGTTTCAGGCACCCAGGGAACAATCTACCTACACACCAGGCCATATGGGATGCACTGCATATTCTCCAGTGTCCTGGGCCTGATCCTAATTGTCACCAGCCAAGCCAAAATGTGTCACTCCAAACATGGGCAGGGGCGCTGTTGGGCATTCATAAGGTGCTTAACGGGGCTTTCAGTACGGTGTTGCTGATAGTATGTGTTTTAATTAGACTTCTAAGTGCACGTTTATTTTTCCCACTAGACCAGTCTTACATACAGGTGAAAGAGACAGTCATGTGACTGTAGGTGTCAGACAGTAGCTGGTGAGCATGATCACCTTAAACGAAGTGTGAGCATTTAAAATTATATTCCAAATAAAATGTCACCCACCTGACCTCATCACCTGGCCTTCTCCTGCTTATACGTGCATTTTATCTCCTGCAAATTGGTACTTGTCTCTTTCTTCTCCTTTAGCTACACCCTTCTGGATTGGTGGAGACTGTTGAAATCCTACTTCACATGCCATTCAATTTCATCTGTTTATGGTACACAGTGCTCATCAAAATGAGAAACATTTCTTGGCCCAATTTAGCTAGCAGGCCATCAGGTTATAAATTTTGTTTTACGTGGCTACTGAGATATTTCTCTCCATCAATCTTGACCCTGGGGCACTCTTAGTAAGTGGAGCCCAGAATACTTGCAATTCACAACCATGATCTATTCCCCTTAACAATTAGTTCTATACTCCCTATAAAATTCCTACTACTATGGTTGGAAGTAGAGAAGTTTGGAGGGTAATTTAGTGTTGGTAGAAATCTATGAGTTAAATTTTTACGTGTTGACTTTGAAGTGACAGTAGGCCCATGACCTTTATATTTGAACATAGCATCACCTGAACTTGAAAGTGACCACAATCTATATGCATAAATGTGATGGAAAAGTTCTAAATGGTGAACAGCATACTGTGTGCTCATCAGAGTTGGCCTTTGATTTTTTTTTTTTTTTTTTTACTGCAACAGTGAGTAGCAGATCCTGTAGTTCCACTTTAATTGAACCTCATTTCAGTATAGCCAGAGTCATTATAGAAAAGCCATTGCATTTGTTGCGAAGGCTGTGGCCCAACTCTGTTTGCACGAATTCCCCTGCTCTGTGCTTATGACCACATCATTCCTTCACAGCCAGCTGATGGGGAATGACCTGACTTGAAGCTATAGAGCAAGCAAACTACAAGTCAGCCAGTGACCCACAAATCCAAGTGGCCTGAGGGTTTGCCTATCAGGGAAGGAGCCATGCAAAAAACTGATCAGATACCCAGGCTTGGGGAGTTTGAAAGGGAGATGTAGAGATATGGCAGTTAGTGACGCAGGAAGAATCTGAGAGAGGGCAGTAAACAGAAGCCAAGGGCAGGCAGAAGCCATAATGTCAGAAGAATGACACAACCAGCTGAGCTGAGACAGTTTGATTCACCCCCTGGTGGATGGTCAGAAACGGAGAATGGGCACGTACTGCTTGATGAGGGGATAATACAGCCACAGTGCTGAGCTGCATGCATCCCAAATGACCTTGCAGCATTAGAGGGGAGAGTGCTGGTTAAATCCCTGATTTACTATTTCTGTTCTCTAACCCCTAATAGTACTTGAGATTACAATCCTGTAAAAATGCCTATTTAACCATGTCATTTCTGATATAAATTGCAAAAGTTAACTTAAAAATAGAATAGGATCTATTTCTAAATCATTTAATTAAATCTTGTAAATGACCCAGAATGATACATCCTTCTAATTCTTATATTTGTTTTGTTCTCACCATTTGGAATCTACTCTTTCTGCCCCCTACTTATGTAGTTAGTGCTTCTAAATGGGAGCACTATTAAACTTTTGAGAGGGACAATTCTTCATTGAGTAGGACTCTGGTGTGCATCTCAAGGCAATGCCTAACGTGACCCTCCCACCTCCCCACTGTAACATTTAAAAATCAACCTACACCTTTCCAAATGTCCGCTAGGGGGTAGTACTGGTTGGTTAAAAGCTACTGAGCTAAGCCTTCCCATTCTTCAAGGGGCAGCTCAAATTCAACCTTCTCTTAATTCTTTGATTATTCCAGACTGTATTGATTTCTGTACCTTCTTTGAATCCCAACTGCACTTGAGTCAGTAACGCATATTGACTTCTTAATTGTGTTTTAATTGCTTCATGTTGGTTTCTCATCTCAGTTTGATCATAAAGTCTTTAAGAGTAGCAAAAAGCCTAAGAAGTTTTTTGTATCCCACTATGTGGGATACAAAAAACTAACATAGTGCTGAGTACCTAATGAATTCTGGCTGTCTCCTCACCATCTACTCTCTGGTGACCTCTTCAGCTATGTTTCCTACCACATCTCCACCCTCACTCCAGCCCTTTTCCCTCTAGCAATTAAAAGAAGCTAATCTTTAGAGCTCCCTGAACATACCCTATTGGTTCACCATTATGCCTCTATATATGCTGTACCTTTTGCATAAATAATGTATACAATTGCCCTCCTTGTAGGTGAAATCCTATCCAATCTTCAAGTTCCAGTGTCTCTGGTTAATTACTCCCTTCTCTGTAGTTTGTATGAACTTCTATTGATGTATCACTTTTCTGTTTACCTGTTTCTTGCTCTTAAAAGGGACAGAAATGTGTCTAATTCATTTCCCTAACACTTAGCATGATTGGTATTCAGTAGAAGCTGAATAAATGTTGGTTGATTATACTTGGTTGTACCATATTTTTAATATTTATAAGCATGAGCTACACTGTGGGGAATGGAGAAGAATGTTAGTCACTAAATGGGAGCAGCCATTACCTTTTTCTGCACTGTAGCTTGTTTTTTGCCAAATAACTCTAAAGGAACAGCCTATATGTGTCTCACTACTGTTCAGAGCTTGATTCCATCTTACATATATTAGACAGTTTCATTAAAGCACCTGAAACAGTCAACTTGGTTATGCCTTGTTTAATTTCTCTCATTTGGTGTGCTCCCTTTTACAGCTGTGCCAATGAAATACTCAAGACTCTACATCAGCTGTTATCAGCAAGAAATTAACTCAAGCTGAACAGTCGACTGGGAGGCAAAAGAAAATAACAGTCTGAATTTTATTAGAATAGATTGTTTTATTTCTATTTAACATTTGACTGGGAGAAGCTTCCTCCATTACTTACCTATGGTAAAGAACAATAGTATTCATGTGAGTATAAAAAGCATCACGCAAATCGTCATCATCGTCATATGGGAAACCCTGTCAACTAATACACTCTCAAAGAAAGACGCATTTGTGGATATAAATGAATCAACAAGACTTATGGACTCAGAGCTGCCTTTAAAATATAGGCCTGGTAAGAGAATGTGGAGATCAGCTATGATTTCTATTCAGCTCCACTGATAACCAATGGAGTTCTGGTTGGTGAGAAGGCAAAGAGCCTTATTCAAGGCTAATGGACCAAAGACCCTAGTCCAACTAGGTGTTGCTAAGGCTTTCACCAGGAAGTGAAAGAGCTGTTGCCTCAGTGTCACTCTGTGAGACCTCTTCTTATCAGGGACTATCAGGTGGGTCAAAGTAGACACTAAGAGACTCACAGGGACACTAAGAGAACAAAGAAACCACAGTCTCAACATCAAGGAGAAATGGAATGAAGAACGGAAAGGTGAAGAAGTTGAATTGCAATCCATTTCCTTCTTTATATTTCTACTAGGTTTGTAGCAACTAAATGTATTGTTGAAAGGGTCTCCAACTTAATAGACATTTTGTTATAGGATACCTGGAAATGGCTGCACAAATGTACGAAATGGACTGGTGATAGAAATCCATTAGAAGAGACAAGTCTGCCTTTGGCAGTGCTGTTTAATATAAACGTTTCTATACTAACTACTTCTTATACATTGTATTTGTTTTATATTTGACCTTGGAGGTATGGGACAGGTAAAAGGTCCTCGGTCTCCTCTTTTGTAAAATGCAAATATTTCCCTTCCAAAGTTGTAGTGTGAAAAAGAAATAATAAATGTAATATACTACTAGGCATAGAGGAAGGGTACAGTCAATGGTCAACGTTATTATTATATACGTTCGGGGTTGAAGCAACACAGAGTACCATGGTCTCACCAGATTAACATACCATTTAACTAAGTATTTTGATCATGCAAAAAGTTACTAAAGGGAATAAAATAAACAATTTAAATCCTTTTTCCAAAGGACAAACCCTAAAATTACAGACAGAAAAGCCCATTTTACCTCAGGCTGACTCACTCAAGAACTGCAGCTTTTCAGAAATTCAGGGGCATAAATTACAATTCCCTGGTGCCCTGAGAAATATTTTATAATAAACCTTTGCCACTCAGCCGACTGCTTCTAGATAGTCCTTCTCTCATCTTTCTCAGTGGCTTTCCCTCTCTTCTTCTCAGGGAGGAAAGCACCAGAGTATAATGGAAAGAGCTTGAGCTTTGCTATTAGATCGATGGAGGTTTCAATTCAGATTCTGCCAATTGTTGGCCATGAAACTTTTGCAGTTTATTTATTGAGTCTCATTCTACTCATCTACAAGCCAGAAATAATGAAATTTACCTTGTAAGACTGTGGGTAGCATGTTGAGGAGGAAAGGGCAGGGTGATTTTGTGTGTGTGTGTGTATGCTGTGTATGTTTTGTGTGTGTATATGTTGTGTGTGTGTTGTGTGTATATGTTGGATGTGTGTATGTTGTGTGTGTGCATGTGTGTGGTGTGTGTGTGAGTGTGTGTGTAGTGTATGGGGGGATTGTAGATAATGGATTAGGAATTAACCAGAAAATTTAAGATTAATAGTCTTAGGATGTGTTACATAAATTTATTATTGTGTTATTACTGCATCTATGACTGAATTCTCCCCTCTCTTCACAAAAAAAGGTCCCGGGAGTAACGTAGGACAAGAGTATTGGATTAAGAGTAATAAACCCTTCATTTTGAGGCAGGTACTGTTTATTTTGTCTGAAATATTTGGCTATTTGATTTGCCTCTGCACAAATATTTTCCTCTTCCAAATGCATTGGTAAATTGAGATGATCTAAAATATCTTTTCTACCCTTGACATTCTGTCTCTATCATTGTTAACTTTGCTTCCCCACTCCTGCTATCATCTCATTTTTTTAGTTTTATTTATTTTAGCTATCATAATTAAATAATTTTATATTTACAGAAAATTTCAAAAATAAGAGTTTCCATACACCCTTCACTAAGATTCCTCTACTGTTAACATTTTACATACCCACAGTACCTTTATCCAAACTAGGAAATTAAGATGGTATAATACTATTAACTAAACTATAGGTTTTATTCAGATTTTTCTAGCTTATTCACTAATGTCATTTTTGTTTTCCAGGATCCAATCCAGGATCACATATTACATTTAGTTATCCTATCTACCTGATCTCTTCCATCTGTGACAATTTGTCATTCTTCCCTTATCTTACACAACTTTGACACTTCTGAGGAGTAACGGTCAGGTATTTTTGTAGAATGTCTCTCAGTTGAGGTTTGTCTGCTTTTTTCTCATGGTTATATTGGGGTAATAGATTTGGGGTGAGGGGGAACACAACAGAGGTGAAGTGCCCTTCTCATTACATCATTTCAGGGGAACATGACATTACTGATGATGTTAACACCTTGATCACTTGGTAAAGGTGGTATCTGCCAGATTTCTCTGCTGAAAAGTTATAATTTTTTTCCTTTAAATACTTTATTCCTTAGGAACAAGTTACTTAGCCCAGCCTACAGTGAAGAGAAGGGGAATAAAACTTCCCTGCCTGGACAAAGCTATTAAAGAATTTGTAGTCACCCAATTTTAAGCTATTTGGATGGAGCTCTCAGACAGGAAGAAGAAACCCTCCAAATGCCTAGAGGCAATATCCAAATACATTACCCTGGGTTCCTTAATCATCTGCCATGACAAAATAAATGTTTGACTTCAATCACCCAGCCTATAAATACTCTTGGTACTTGATCAAATCACAGATATGCCATATGCCTACCAGTAACAATACAGGAACAATTATTTTGAGTAGTTGTGATAGTAGACCATGGTTTATACTTAAGAGCATGAATATCCCTTTATCTCAGCACCAACTTTACAAATGGAATAATCACCATACAATAAAAAAGAAATGCTATATAACCATGTTGTTTAAGATAAGGATATGTCTCTGATTGTATGAAGTATGGGGAGACAGCTCTGTGTTCACAGAACCCTGCTTTATTTTTGGCTTTTCCTCCCTGATACATGGGGAGATCAAACTTTCCATCCCACTATAGTTAGATGAGACTGCAAATTCCAGACCTGGCCTCTTAAAAACCTCCTGTGTGCTCCATCCATGCTGTCTTTCCTCCTTTCTGCCAGCTGGAATTAGGGGTTGCACTGGAAGCCTCTGAAGCCTTATGGGATGCAGCCGGCACTAGATAGATGGAATCTGGGTCACTAAATTGTTGCATGGACTACAGCCAGCCCCTACCAACCCCTGCTAGACTGTGAAATTAATGACAAATGAAATTCTGTTGAGTTAACCCACTGGGATTTGGGGCTTATTTGTTATAGCCATCAGGTTCTCCTGATTAACACAGACATGAAGTCCCCAGAGGGCAGGATTTATTTCCATTAAATTGTTTGTCTAGGGTCTAGCACAGTCTCATGTGCAGATGGGAAACTGAATACCTTTGAAGATGGAGAAGAAGAGAATGATAAATGGCATGGAGCTACAGGGAGGAAGTTAATTTGCAAGAATAGTACAACTAAATGTACCTGGTTTCCTACAAAGTTGTCACAAAGATTACCTGCAAAAATAAAGGGGTGGGGTGATAAAATTCTACCAGAAATGGTTGCAGAAGCAATAGGCTTCTGGAACCTTTAATTTAATCTGGAAACAGCCCAGATTAAATGAAAGTTCCCAAGAGGTTTCTGGTTCACAATTTTAAGCCAATATAAGAGCAATTATTTAAAGTATTCTGGAAACTAGACCACAGTGTACATTAGTAGCACAGAAATCCTTTTATCTTAGCACCAACTTTACTAATAGAAAGTTAGATGGGAAATAAAGCATAATCAAACTTAGTGAAAAATAAATAGGGGTTCTTGATCAGGTTTCTATAGCTTTCTAAGAAATTGCCTCTCTGGTAATTGTAAAGGAATGAATTCCAGCATGTCTATTACTTATCAAGAATTGGTGCTTTTCCACTGCAATATATCCCCCAAAAGACTCATTCTGCTATATTAACAATAGGACCTCAAATTTTTATAAACCTCAACATTTTATAACTCACTGAGTATATTCTTTTCCATATTTTCAGTGTATAGTGAGACTTATTTATGGAAAATCTATTTCTGTGAATTTTCATGTGTGGATAACACAGAGATCCCTCCCAGCTTCCCTCTCCCCTTGTCTACTCAAGGGAGTCCCAAAGACACAAGCTTCCTGCTCTGGCCTTAAAAACTTATGGAGAATTTACTCAGCAAAGAAAATGGATTTGCCCAAAATTTCTGGACCTACCAACTAAAATTCTCACATTTAGTAGCTCTGTGTCTTACAACCACTGAGTGAGTAGTCTTTGGTGGGCTTGAGGAGAAATGTTACCATATTCACTGTGGCAAGTTATGTAAGAAAGTCGGTGGCTTCCTGCCTCCTCTGGTCTGGCACCCAGGGGATGGGTAAGAAAGGTTGAGCTTTACAGTCGAGAACATAGCTCATGGATATTGAGAAGGGCTCATCTTCATCCACGTGTTTGTAGTCATTTTAAGTATGAAAAGGCAAAACACAGAGGATAGGTATAAATAAGGAAGGACTAACTCCTCCACAAGAGGTAATTTAATAATCAGTTCATTAATTTAATAGCTGCCATACACAAATTTAGGGATGACCAACCTCACATGTGAACTCCCTCTGAGAATTAACATATTAACTTTGGTAAAATGAATTCAGGTTCACTGCAACAAGCTGGGAAAAAATTTTAATAAACTAACCCACCCCATATCCCCCAATTCCTGACATTTAGGGCTGGGTTCTAATACCTGGATAGATATTAAAACTACCCAGACATGATTGGAATTCACTTCAAATTTTCTCTGAGGAAATCAGTCTTTTATCCTAGCTTTGCCTTTGACAGAGTAAGCGCGATGAAAATGCCCTCTTTGGAGTACTTTTTAACGGAATTTAATTATGCTGCCTACTTTGAGGATTTTGCTATTTTCTATTGGGTGTTTCTATTTTATTTTTTTCCTGGGTGTGAGGGATGTTACTCCTTAGTATTCCTCCTACAGAGCAAGTCCTCCTCAACCCCATCCCTCTCTTGTGTATATAAGAAATCATTAGCACCGCACTTCAGCTTTCTAGTGGGTTTAGTTTTGCCCAGGGATTAACCATTTGACTGTCAACATAGAGTGACAATATACTTTATCTTCCAAATTGGGACACTTGTTAAAGCACTCTTATTGATTATACCTTGACAGCCGGCATAAACCATAGCTATCTTGGACAAACTAGGACATATGATAACGTTATTGGGAATTGAAAACAGAGCAACGTGCTCCTGTGTCTCAGATACTATAAAATCTCCCACAGGACATTCATTTCTCTCAGAGGACTGACAAAATAAGCCCATCGATGCTGCATCTGCTGGAGGCGATGTAGTGGTTGAGCACAAGGGCTCCGACTTTCCTCCACTTCCTGCTCCCCATCTTTGACTGACAACTTACTGTCTCGCAACTGTAGAACGAGACCACCTGGGCTCAAATCCCAGCACTTCCCTTTTAGAAACAGGCACCTTTGCAAAGACCCTTCTGGGTCTCAGTTTCCTCATCTATAAAATGATGATAATATTTGAAAATGACTCATATAAGTTTCTATAGAATAAAATGAGTTAATAGTTATAAAATAATTATTAGAGGGTCTGGTACATCATAAGCACTCAATTATCTGTTGGCTATTTTAATAATAACCCTTTTCCTTCATGAGACTATACCCCCAGGAGCTCCGCCTTCCAGCCTTGCCTACTTGTTAATACTTGGCCATCCTATTTGTGTCTCATACATCTTTCTATCTAAGCACCCTTGGCTGATGTGACTGGGTTTTTTTATTCCCTGGTGATTGCCTAGGCATTTTTGTCCCCCCATTATTCTTTATATGCTGGTTCCTTTTCATTGTCAGTATTTTCATAAGGTTGCCTCCGGCCAAATGCACTGAGGACCCTTTTCACTATTCAGTCACTTCCATACAATAGAGTGTTAAAGAGTAGACAAAATGAATCTGCAACTTCACTTTTACTGACACATTGCTCTGTCTCCATATCTTCTTGGGAGTTTGATGTCAGGCATTGGTTTCTCCTCTATTACTGCCTGAAGGTTACAAAAGAATGCATCTTGAGAATCATCATTAGTATCTTCTGCTAGAATATGCATGGGTCTCTGTGACAATTTAATAAATCTTGCATGAGAACTGACATGGAGCCACCCTTTGTCAAAGAAATTGTGGGAAAAGGGTATTTACCCAGTCTCATAAGGAACATGACCTTCATTCTTCCTGTGTATTGTGTCCTTGGATAAGGCATCTCACCCTGTCTGAAAGCAGAAAAAAACCTGCCCTAATCTCTTAGCAGGTTTTAGTAACTGTGAAGTTGAAATTATTTATATGAACCTTTATTAGAGGAAGAAAAGAAACACACATGTTGTGCTGTGCTCATAAGCATTTCGTGTATTTACATTAACTGATTAAGATAGTTAGGCTTAATTTCAATATCTTATTCTTAACTTCACAGGAATGGGAGGGAGGATAGAGGAGAAAGATCCCCACATCCATAGACCACATCCTGTCCTTGTGACCATGGTTACCACCATCTTATTGTCATCACCACTAACAATTACTGAACATTTGTTCTGATTCTGACATTTCAAATGTCTAATCTCATTTAATCATCAAAATCATACAATCAGAGAGGTTGTGTCAGTAGTGTCATAGTACAGGCCACAGTAGAAGGAAACAGAGGTGTATTAACGTTAAATGACTTTGCCAATGTCAGTGAACTGGAGCATAAAACCATTAGGCTGGATCCAACACTCACCTTAACTGCTAGGTTATTATATCTGTGTCTTTCTGAGGGAAGGTATGAATTCATTGTGTCTGGGAAAAGTCCTCAAAGCACATGTTTACCAACAGTGAGTCAATAGAAACATTTTGAATTCATGGAGAGAGCACCATGTAAATATACACAAGGCTATGTCACCAAAGTGAGCTATTGGTGAGAATCCTACTATGATATGTGTGCTCTGCAAGGCAGACATCTTGGAATTGGTAAGTTTAACCAGCTGGTAATCATCATCTTTCTTAAAGCTGTTTTATTCTTCTGTCCAGTGAAACATATGTCAGAGTTCAAGACTAAGAATACTTCTTCACAAAAGTGGACCTTGCAGTTGTTTCTTTGATGAATGACTGCCATGTCAGAGAGACCACACTACCTGAGTGTTCTGACGAGGTTCACTGCCCTTGTGCCTTAAATGTTTTATGATTGATTACATCCATACTATAACCCTATTGAGGGAATTTTCTAAGGAGCAGATGGTATGTTCTGGAAGTTTCCATCTAAGAATAAGCATTAAAATAATTATAGTAATTAACATTTAAAGCACTTAATAGATCCTAAGTATTTTATATGTATTAATTTACTTAATTCTCATAATAACTATAAGAAATAGTGGCATTTTTAGTGCTTTCTTATAATTAAGGAAATTGAAAGGTAGTCAATCTTTCTAATTGATGGAGCCCAGATGACTTAGGGGAAAAAAATCTCAGCAATAAACTCAGTGTCCTTGGTGCCAAGGACCAGGCAGGGCTAGGTCAGCGCTGGAAATATGAATCAAGGCTGTACTAGCTGCCTTCTATTGAGCATTTACTATCCCCTGGCCTCATGCTAAACCCAATACTAACAGTATCTTATTTCATACCCACATCAATGCTTCCTGGTAGGCATTGTCATTCCTGTTTTACAGATAGGAAATCAATATTCACAGAGGTTATCTGCCTGTTGTCACACAATGATTAGTGACACAATCAATGTTTGAACACAAGTTTTTTTTTTAATCTCTGTGTTTTAACCTCCATGACCTAGAGCAAATCCTTTAGATAAAATTTTCCTCTGCCATTTGAACTTTATCCATTTTTCTTTAATCTTCTGAATATAATTCCTAATTTTTCAAACTTATTGTTATGCTTAGTTTTCCCTCTCAGTGTTTAAACTGATCAACATCCATGTCTCCCAAACAGGGCAAAAACTTGAGTACACTTTTCCTTAAACATGCTTTGCTCTTGCCTTGGTGGTGTATCATCTAGAGTATTAATTCTTCGTCATTAAAATTATAAATTTTTTTAAATGATTGCTTCTTCTTTAGACATTATAAACGTGATCTACTTCTTTGCAAATGTTTTATTTCCCATTCTCATTTATCCCTCTATGTTGATTTTTCTTTTTGCAGAGCACCTCTTGGGAGCATTTCAAAGACAATCTTTGAGTGGGAAACTGTTTAAACTTTGTAAGGCAGAGAATTTCTTTACTAAAATGGTAGTTTATCTGGATATAAAATTCTAAGCTCAAAGTTCTTTGCCTTTAAAACTTTGAAGACATTATCCATTGCTGCTGTTAAGAGCCCTGCCATCAGCCAGCACTTGCTCAGGTCTTTTCTTACTCTCTGGAATCTTTAAAATTATTCTTTCTGTCTTTATGTTCTTCAGTTAAACTATTAGCTGTCTGGCTATTGATTTTAGTTTTCTTATCTGTCTGTTCAGCACTCCATTAGCCTTTTTATCCTGAGCTTTTATATCTTTCTTTAATTCTGGGAAATTCTTGTTCATATTTCCTCTTCTCTGTTGGTTCCTTTCTCACCTTCCGGGAATTCTCTTTTACAGATTTTGACACTTTTATTTCTGTGTTTCATGACTCTCAACATTTTTCATGGATTCCATCTCTTCCTGATGTCTTCCAGGAAAGTTTTGTGACACAACCTTTTGGTTCACTAGTTTGTACTTCAGCTGTACCCATTCTGTGATTACAACTGTCTCACTAGTTGGTTGGGTTTTTTTTTTCAATCCCAACAGTTTTTTTTTGTTTGTTTTGTTTTTTGTTTTTTTTGTTTTTTTTGTTTTTTTTGCTGTACGCGGGCCTCTCACTGTTGCGGCCTCTCCCGTTGCGGAGCACAGGCTCCGGACGCGCAGGCTCAGCGGCCATGGCTCACGGGCCCAGCCGCTCCGCGGCACGTGGGATCTTCCCGGACCGGGGCACGAACCCGTGTCCCCTGCATCGGCAGGCGGATTCTCAACTACTGCGCCATCAGGGAAGCCCCCAACAGTTATGTTTTAATACCCCGAATTTTAAATTAGTTCTTTTTCCTGCTCTGTGATTTCAAAAGTTTCCCTTATCCCTCTATAAGAATATTTATTAAGACCATTTTAAAGTCATATTCTGTTTCATTAGCTCTGCTTCCTCTGGAAAGGCTCTTAATTTCCGTTCTCTTTCTCATTTGGAGCTTATGTTCCTCCAATATCTAATCTTTTTTCCCTGAGAGCACATTCTTTATTCCTTTAAGGGCAGTGGCCCCGGCCCCAGCCCCACTCTTCAGGGAGTGGAGAAAAATTCTACCTTGGGGCAGAAAAATTCTAGTGCTGCAGTCTATGCTCACCATTCCTGCCCCCCTAACCTGAGTTCCCTGCTTGCTCCTAATCTTAGGGAACCTGTGCCCTGGGCACTGCTCTCAGTAGCAGTGGGGCAGTACCCTTTGCTATAACTGCCAAGTGCAGGAAGATTGGGAAGGAATGAAGGGCACATAGAAACTCCAGCTTGTCCACCTATTCCCCTAGACATTAGCTCTCCACACCAGAAAACCACTGCCTGAACCCCATCCCCACAGGCTCCTGTTCACCTGGGCTGTGTGAGCAGGGGTGGTAAACTGCTGTGACCCACACACACTGAACTTCCAGTTTCAGGCCCACCCAGAAAAAAATGTGGGGGAAAGAAAAGAAACAGAATTATAAAGTTTTCTCCCATCCATCCTTCTTTCTGTTTGCTGACTCTGCTTTCCCTCCAAAAACAAGACCAATCCCTTCTTCCCCTATAAGCAAATTTCAATTTTGTATCCGTTACTGAGACCCATCACTGTCTCTATGTCTCTGTGGTCACGGCCATCTTCATGAATGACGGTCCTGTGCAACTGAACAGGACCTCATGTTCAGAAGGGTCCCCCACATGATTCAATGCTCTGCTGTCACCATCTTGAAATACTGAATTCTTTTTAAACAAGAGGCCCAGCGTTTTCAGCTTGCACTGGGCCCCACAAACCATGCAGCCAGTGCTGCTTGTGCCATCTCCACGTCTGGCTTCAACATTGGGGTCAGATCACCAAGTCGTCCCAAACTAACAAAAGCTAGATTTCTAGGCAACTCACTCCCACAGTTCTCTGCACATGGTCTTGTCCTGACTATACCTTCAGATTTAATAAAATTTCAATAAATTACTTTCGATGGGGAAGAGTGATGGTTCAGACCAGCATCTCATGTCTGCTATGGTAACTACAAAGAAGCAGGGCCTGTATAAACCTGCTCAAAACTTCAGAGAAGCTGGAGAGTCCGAACGTTATGTAGGTGGATTCTAACCTAAGTAAATGTACAGCACCCCCCTTTTTTAATGCAGATATGAATTTGGGAAACATAAACTTTGGTAGGAAAAGCCTCATAGTTTGTTTTAACTTGAAAGATCTATAGATGCATGCAAAATCATGCACATACCTCTAGAAACACGTTTTTCTTGGAATAGGTTTATGGCTTCACAAGATTATCAAAGACATCCAGGGAAAGAAAAGGTTAAAAGTTACTACTCCATGGGTTCTGTGAGAGAGAGAGAATTCAGCTTCTCCTACACACACATACATACACATACAGCATAGCACATAAAAGATTTCTCACTTGAGACTATACTCCCTCATTCTGAAGGTATGAATTACGAGTAATCACTAATTATTGATGAGGACCATTTGAGATAAGAATATGCTGCATATTGTGTGATCTTAACGTCAATTTGAAAAAGGATCAGCAAACAAACAAATCCTGCTCAAAATGATCCAATTCTTATTAACCTTTTTTACCAGATTTCCTTTCCAAATGCAAAATTTTAAGTAATAATTTTTTTTAATTTGCCCAATAGCATGGGGACAATGATAAAAATAACAATTTATTGTGCCAGTTTTCACTTATGCTAATTATACTCTGCTGGAGATGTCTATTACCAAACATTTCTTTAAAGTAAGGAAAGTACGTACACTTTTACTGTCACTGAATCCACTGTTTCGCCTTGCAAATCACCCTTCCCCACCCACCCAGCCCCAGCACAGTTCCACCTAAGCATCAGAAAGTCCCTACCACTTCAGTTAACTGACTGCTTTCAACAAAGAGAAAAAATACAATGTGTGGCTCATATTTTTCTAGCCCACCTTGATAACTACCAGGATTGAAAGTTAGAGGTGTACAGTGATTGGCAATCTGATGTATTCATTCCCTAGCAATAGAGCCAATAGAGAGCTTAGTAAAAGCTCAGAAGAAAGGAACAATAGTAAACAACAGCTGACATTGATGGTGTGCTATTTTCCTGAAAATGTAAGTTCTTTACAGATACTTTCAAAACAACCCTATGCCTAATATCATCACCCCATTTGAGGAAACTGAGACACAGAGGAAAAAAATTATTTGACCATAATCAAAAAACTAGTCAGTAGAGGAGCTGGGGACTTGACGCAGCAGATTGATTCTAGCAGTCAATACTGACAACCACTACGTGAATCGGAGCTCCTGGTGAGCATGACAACACCAGAGTTGCCACACATCTAGTTAACAGAATTCCAATGAACAGCAAATAAACTAGATCATGTAGTAAGTCTGTGTCAACTTATCATGGGATAACATGGAGTCTTCTATAGGATTTTTTTTAAATTTAATTTTATTTATTTTTGGCTGTGTTGGGTCTTCGTTGCTACGCGAGGGCTTTCTCTACTTGCGGCAAGTGGGGGCTACTCTTCGTTGCGGTGCGCGGGCTTCTCATTGCAGTGGCTTCTCCTGTTGTGCAGCACAGGCTCCAGGCGTGCAGGCTTCAGTAGTTGTAGCATGCAGACTCAGTAGTTGTGTCTTGCGGGTTCTACAGCTCAGGCTCAGTAATTGTGGCACACAGGCTTAGTTGCTCCACAGCATGTGGAATCTTCCTGGACCAGGGCTCGAACCTGTCCCCCTGCATTGGCAGGCAGATTCCTAACCACTGCACCATCAGGGAAGCCCTTCTATAGGATTTTTGAAATAATGAAAATATCCTACAGAGCCCTGGGAGGTCTGCGAGGAGTTCAGGGAAAGGCAGGTTGAGGAAGAACAGATCTACTTCTTTCCACATGAGCAATGCCCTCATCTCTGTGCCCCTGAGCTCAGAGGCAGAGTCCAACTCACAGCTGGGACTGAATAAACATTCACTGAATTGAACTAAATTAAGTATAACCTTGCACAAGTCAGGTCTCTAAACCTGAAATAGAAGAGGTGGATCTAGATTTGTGGTTTTCAACCCTGGCTGTACATGAGCTTGTAAAAAGCACTGATGTTCCAACTCCACCCCAGAGATTTTGGTCTGAAATAGCTTCCAAGCTTTGCTTCTATCTCTCTCTCAATCTCTCTCTCTCTCTCTTGCTCTCTCTCTCTCTGTCTCTTCCTGTCTCTCTCTTTCTCCTTCTCACCTGCAATGATTCTAATGTAAAGTTGGAGTTGAAAACCACAGACCAGTGTTTCTCAAAAGTTTGCTGTCTGGACCAGCAGAATCAGTCTGTAAACAACTCAAGATCACACTGAAGATGGCCCTCCTCCATCTTACAGAGAGGTGCAGAGAGATGAGGAATACGTCACATATTTCCCTAGAACAACAGCCAGATTCATTAGCATATTTAATTTCTTATAAACCCTTTGACACAGACGTTACAGTTGGTCTAAGTGCTACTGCCTGGTGGAAATCCCTGACCTAATTTCTCAAACCCCTTGCCATCTACTTCAACCAAATCCCCTGAGAGAAAGAGTTGATCAATCTGCTTAAACTGACTAGTTAAATGGCAGCTATTCTCTTTTCTCCTTCTTTACTTCCTGGAGGCTTCTCTAGCAGCATTGCAACTGTCATCTCTAAAGACTCTTATGTAAGGAAAAATTAGAAAAGGGAGCTTCTAGGTGAAGTTAATGGAGAGAAGCTTAATTTCCTTTTCATCTGATTAGATACTCAGATTTGAAAATCTATAAATGTTTCCAGGTCTGCCGGCTCCAAAATACTTTTTAAAGGTCATTTACGTAATCCTGTCAAGAATGCCATATGGGTAGTGGATCAAAGGCATAATCATTATTCCTGTGACTTTCGTCCCGTCCTGAGATTAGCTTCCTTAGCATGTTTTGGGAGCTAATGGACACTTTCCTTTAAACCTAACACAGTGCTGGTAATGTTTTTCTCTGTAGATTTGGAATTTTAATTCAAGGATTATGCAACCACTTTTTAAGAAGCAATTTATTTTGAGGATAAAGTGCCTGTCTTAGGTTAAGCAGTTTCCTTTTCAGCTATTTTGCCAACAAGAAGAGATAAAGCTTTCAAGATCAAAAATGTGGGTATCTTCCATGTCACTGTGCCTTTCTGACGATTTTGACTCAGATGGGATCCTCAGTCCCATTTCTGAACTAGTCCTTACGGAAGGTTTTAAATGTTTTTGAGAACAAACAAGTCTCTGGTGTCATATTTGTATTTATGATATATTTGCCCTTTGTGAAGAAAGAGAAAAACAATCACCACAGTGGAGAGAAAAGAAGTATCTTTAAACCCATAAATGTATGTATAGATAAGAATGTGTCATTGCAGAGCAACTAAGCCCATGAACCACAACTACTGAGCCTGCACTCTAGAACCCACGAGCCACAACTACTGAGCCTGCGTGCCACAACTACTGCAGCCCACGCACCTAGAGCCTGTGCTCCACAACAAGAGAAGCCACCACAATGAGAAGCCCGCGCACCACAACGAAGAGCAACCCCCACTCACAGCAACTAGAGAAAGCCCACATGCAGCAAAGAAGACCCAATGCAGCCATAAATAAATAAATAAATAAATTTATGAGAGGAAAAAAAAAAAAGAATGTGTCTGTGTGTATATTATGTGTCAGGGAGAGAGTATAGCCTCATGATTGGAATCAAGAGAAACCTGGGCACATGTTCAGGTTCTGTCACTTACCAGTTGTATGATCTTGGGTAGGTTATTTAACCCCTCATCAGTTTTGCTTCCTTATCGGTAAAAATGACAGTAATAATAATAACTTCATGAACCGTTATCAGTATTAAATAAGTCATATAAAGTCCTTATTGTTGTGCCACAATAAGTAATTTCTCAATCAGGTTTGTTAAAAGGATGGTAGTGGTGGTGGTTGTACCTGTGGGTTTTCTATGTCCCATAGTGGTACCATGTACCCCATGTACCACTATAAATCAGACTTCTCTTCAAGGGAAGTCTGACATCTAACATCTGCTAGATGTTTATTCATCTAACAATGGTGATACCTATTCACACTTATCTGCTGGTATGCTGATAAATAAATTTAACAACTGGCTCTTGGTCACGGAGTGGAGTGGGGGGAGCGGAAACCCTGATTTGTAGCACTCCCTTGGTGTAAATACTACCTCCATGGCCATTTCAATCTACCAACACAGAGTGATGTGACTGAACAATAAGTTGGGAAGAGATGCACAGGACTGGCTTTCGGGCACTGGCTCCAGCTCACGGCTGCATTTATCCAACAGCTCTTGGAACCAGCAGCAAGGGATCACTCAGTGTGACACAGATTGCTGTCTCTCAGAAGAAGCTAAATGGTTCTCAGGGATTGTGTCTATGTTTGCATTATACATGAAGTAGCTGAACAGAATATCTGACAACAATGGCTAAGGCTCACTTGGGAGTGTCTTGTTTGACAGAAGAACTGTATGATATTAGAGCAGGGAGGGACCAAAGATATCATCCAGCTCCTGGTGCAATCCCTAATTTTGAAAAGGAAACTTGAACTCCAAAGATTATGAAATTAGGCCATCAGCCACCTTCCTCCCGCTGCTTTCTAATTAGTGCTAGGGTTAGAAAGCACATCTTCTTGACTCCTGTCCTCATTCTGCTACTCCTGCCGGCAAAACTTATGCAGTCTCGGGCCATTCAGCAGTAAAACTCAATGACAGAGGCAGAATCTGTACTTATTTGCTGCAATTCATCTTTCTATTCACTTGAAAGAAACACAATGCAAAAATAATTTTTTTAATAAATCAAGATTTTTCCCAAATGCTCACATATTGACTTAGCTCCAAGACGGGCCTTGGCACTGCCCTATAGTTGAAGTAAACTTAAAGAGAAGCTCTAGGTATAAACAGAATGGAGTCCTCTTTAAAGATAAGCACACATGGAAGTGTCTTACAGGGAAGACCAAACTATGATAAGACTCCAATGTATTGATATTCTCTTTTAAAAATTAACTTGTTTTAATTCCACAAATATTACAGCATCTTTTTATGCCAGGCACCACTTTTCTAGATGCTACAGATACAGATGGATAGATAAAGCTGTTGATTTCATGAACTTGCTTTCTGGGTTTGGGTGGGTGTGGAGAATGAGAAGAACAGAAAATGACTAACAATATATCTTACAGTTGCAGCAGCAAATAATTGCTCTAAAAGAAAGAGAGAGAGAATCAAATTAAGGAGAAAGAGAGCACTGGCGGGAGGTGGGAAGTCTGCTATTTGATACAGAGGTCAGAGAAAAAAAAAACGGCCTTTCTGACGAAATGACCTTCTGGGAAAGATCTGAAAGAAATGAGGATCTGGGGGGAAAGCATCCCTGTGAGGGAAAAAGTTAAGCATGATGGCCCGAAACAAGTTTGTTGTGTTTGAGGAACATGAGAGGGGCTGAGGAAAGGACAGTAAAAAATGAGAATCATGAAGGACTAGCATCGTCGTGGAAATTTGTTTTGGATTTTCTTCTAATTATGATGGGAAGCCTTAAATGGTTTTAAGCAAAGAAAGAAAGTGACTTGATTAAATTTTTTAAAAGATCATTCTAGCCACTGTATGAATACCAGACTTTCAAGCTAAGGGTAGAAGCAGGAAGGTAATCTGACCAGCTACAGCCAGAGTCCAGTTGAGAAATGATGGAGTCTTGGACAGTTGTTGTGGAGATGGTGAAAAGTGGTTGAATTCAGGATAGATTTTGTAGTATTGTTAGCAGGGAAAGTGGTTGAATTCAGCATAGATTTTGGAGTATTGTTAGCAGGGCTTTCTGGCAAACCAGATGTGGGGTATTAGTGAAAAGGAGGACTCAAAGATGACTCCTTATTCTTAGGCCTGCGTCCCCTTAGTTTATCATGCCTCTATTAATTGGATGAGGAAAACCGAGGAAGGGGTAGTTTACAAGAGGGCAAAAGTGCAGAGGACTTTTTTGGACATGCTAAGTTTGCAATGACTGCTAAATATCTAAAGAGAGACGTAGATGTTGAACTAAGGGAAGAATTTGAGTCTAGAAATATTAATTGTAACATCATTAGCATTTAATTAACATTTAAAACCAAAGGGTTGGTGAGACAATTCCACATAGAATACAGAGAAGAGGTCTGAGGAACAAGTCCCGGGACTCTCCAATGTTTAAAGGTCTGGAAAAGAGGAAGGTCCAGCAAAGAGCCTGACAGAGAGTATCCAGGGAGGCAGAACAATCAGGATACTGTGTAACCTAGAAGCCAAGTGAAGAAAGGGTTTCCAGAAGAATGGAGTAATTACTGATATGTAAGTCTGCTGGTATTTTAATAAGTAGAGAACTCCGAACTGACCAATGGATTTTAATAGATGGAGGTCACCGGTAAAAGTGCCAAGAACAGTTTTGGTGCAGGAGTGGGGAAGAAAGCCTGACTGAAATGAATTTAAGAGGAGATTAAGAAGTGACGATAGCAAATATTGACCACTCTATTAAGGAAGCGAACTTTTTTTTTCTAAAGACGGAAAGTATTTCAACATGTTTGTGTGTGATGTAAGTAATCCAGTAAAGGGTTTCATGTTGAGGAAAGATATAACCACAGGAGCAATACCCTTGAGTTGATGAGGGTACATGGATCCAGCATAATAGGTGGGACGTAGATAACAGCAATAATAGTCCATCCACTGTGGCAGGAGGAAGACAGAACACATGTGGCAAAAATGTGGGTGGGTTGGAAAATGAGGTAAGGAAAAATGTTGAAGCTCTCTATCAATAGTTTCTATTTCTATAATTGAATAAGATGCAAGATCATCAGCAAAGAGAGAATGAGTCAAGGAGTATGGGGGTTGGATAAGAGAGAATAACTCTGTGACTACGGTGGTAACTGGATAACATACGATGGAAGCAAGATCCTTGAAGGAGCATCTCGGGCAGAAGGTAGGGCATGGAAGTGCATTGTCCATGTCAATATTGTGTGTTATTACCAAAAACTGATGACAGAATTAGTAGGGGAAAGACTATATACCAGGTACTTACATCTTTGAGGAATTATGGAGAGTGTCTGGGAGGGGAACAGTTGGTTCCAACATGGAGGGTTAGTAGCATATGGTATAATGAAGGCAAGCATGCCAGAGAGCCTGTGTCAGGGTGGTCACACTGTTTGCATAAAATAATGTAATAAAATGGCATGTAGTACACAAATACATACACATAAACACACATTACCCTCCACCCTTCCTATGCTCAGTATAAGAACAGATTTAAGAGCTCTGGCTCTTCAGACGACTTTAAAAATAGTGAATTGTCAATAATCTGACCTCATATTTATGTGAAGAAAGTTGGAGACAACATAAAAGTAAATTTTCCTTCATCCCTTTCTTATCCACTTATCTTTTACCTTTTCTCTTTGCTCCTTGACTTTCTTTTCACCATGTATAAAATAGAACCACATTCTACACATCCTGGATCCCTAAGAACAAGAAGACATATCCTCAGTTGAATGCTGTTGCATCTTAGTTCAATTGCAGGTGGTTGGGGAATTCGGAAGCAGCAGTAGCAGGGCTGCTGCTGCCTCCAGCACCAGCCTGCTCAAAATCCTAGCTGATGCTTCCCTGCAGAGGGCAGGGACATGACGACAAGAAAGAACACACGGGAGCTGGATCCACAGAGCGGTGGCTGTCAACTGCAGGTCATGCCTGATTCGTAGATTGTGAAATCAATTAAGTGAGTCTTGATCAGCACTTTTTTTTTTAAATAAAGGATTTTTTAAATAGAGTAGAAAATTATCAGGGTCCATTAAATGTAATGAGGGTAAAATTGGGCCGGAAACATGAGTTTATATGAAGATTATATATAAATGTATACGGGGGGGCTTCCCTGGTGGTGCAGTGGTTAAGAATCTGCCTGCCAGTGCAGGGGACATGGGTTTGAGCCCTGGTCCAGGAAGATCCCACATGCCGTGGAGAAACTAAGCCTGTGTGCCACAACTACTGAGCCTGTGCTCTAGATCCCTGAGCCACAACTATTGAGCCCGTGTGCCACAACTACTGAAGCCCACACACCTAGAGCCTGTGCCCTGCAACAAAAGAAGCCACCGCAATGAGAAGCACGCGCACGGCAACGAAAAGTAGCCCCCGCTCGCCACGAAAAGTAGCCCCCACTCGCCACAACTAGAGAAAGCCTGCGTGCAGCAACCAAGACCCAATGCAGCCAAAAATAAAATTTATTTATTATTTATTTATTTATTTTAAAAATATGTATATGGGTACACATCGTGTAGAAATATGTATATTTATATACACACATATAACAAGCCATGTAAAATATATTATGGATCACAGTCAACAATGTTTGAAAGCAACTTCTCTAGGGACAGTTACTGAATTCTAAATTCTTTTTATAGGAAATAGATTCCAGAAACTGTACCTCCCCATCCTATTTCCCATGTCTCAGCCGGTATGCTCACCTGCCTACTGAATATCCCACTAACTCTTAAATTCAAGTTGCTCAAAACAACTAGCTATATGTTATATATGAAAATTGTTAAGAGAGTAAGTCCTAAGAGTTCTCATCAGAAAAAAAAGTGTTTCTATTTCTTTCATTTTGTATCTATATTTTTGTATGAGATGATGGATGTTCACTGAATTTACTGTGATAATCGCTTCATGATATATGTAAGTCAAATCATTATGCTGTACACTTTAAACTTACACAGTGTTGTATGTCAATTACATCTCAATAAAACTGGAGGAGAAAAAAAAACAAATACAACCTTCACTCCGACCCAGAGTCTCTCCCCGACTTGACTATGTCTCTAAATTAATTCATCCGTTCAATCAGATGCAAACCTTCAGAGGCAGCCAGTCAGCTGTCAGGCTACTTAGACTCTCCTCAAGTACACCTGTTTCTCTTTTACCCATGCTTCTAAATGCCATCATCCTCATCTGCCTCCAGTACCACTGTAACATCCTCACACAAGGTGTCCCAGTCTATCCCCTATCCATATACCACAGTCAATTAAATTCTCCAAATCCCCATGTTGATGCCCTTGATCAAAAACATTTGTTAGTTCCCCAAAACTTATCACATAAAACCCAAACATACCTTCACAGGCTGTTGAATCGTTGATGCCTGAACTCAAGAGAAGCAGTCATATATTTTAAGACCCCTCTTTCCACCTAACAGGGTGAATATAGATAGCAGGCACATAATAAATGTTTGAAGAATGAATAACAAATAAAAAACATTGTTACTAAACCATCAGTGTATAAAATAAAAATAAAGTTTTCCTTATTATTATATTAATCATAATTTCTTCAAGTGATCCAAAACCTCAGATTTTCAAAAAGACTAAGAAAAGATCAGCTGAAATTATATGCTGAGCTACCTAAATAAATACCATCCTGTCGATGTAATATACATAGGAGCATGGCATTAAAAATGAATGAATGGATTAATTTCTATAAACAAATAAAATGACTTTTTGTCTGTGACATTAGCTAGCACTATATAGATTTTCATTAAATTATTTAACTTAAACCATGGTCAGTTCTAAAAAGGGTACAAAAGCAGGGGTTTTAAATATGTAAATAAGCTAGACTGCTTGAAACAGTTGGTTCAAGACTTTCCTTCTATATTTCTCATGTATGTATCCAAACTGTGAGGAAATGATTGACAGGATGGCCGCAAATTACTTCTACCCCCATAAAAAAGCACATATTAAACAATAATGGGGAAATAATCTCCATGCACCAACTCTGCATGAAAACTAAGCTGAAATCAAACCTGACAGCTCAATCCCAAAATGCACATTTAATCTAAAGGGAGAGAATGTCAGCAGAAAATAATTACCCATTACTCTCACCCTGTTTTCAGTAAAATTAACATGAAAACGTCTCAAGTTGTTGGAGGAAAATTCAACACACAGGTTAATCTTGCCTTTAATTATAAAACAACAGCGCACACACTTTTTTTAACATGGAAATTCAATTTATATAACTCTGTGCGGGGGGGGGGGGGGGGGGGGGGTGAGGTTTGCCACCATGGAAAAAAAATCTCTTTCTTTCAGAACAATGGTACCAGGTGCTAACAAATGCATTTCTATTTTTGGTTGTAATTTAATTCTACTCACAAAGAAATGTGCAAGACAGAAACAATGATAAAAGGAAAACTGCATGTAAGTTTTGTTTAGTTTTAGCATTAGCTAACTAGATGGATACATAGGAATATTTGTATACAAAAGAATTCTAATTTTAAAAATAGGTGGTAATACAATGCTTAATATTCACATAGCATTTTACAGTTTTTACAGGCATTTTAAAGATACCTCCACACTCCGTTTTCTGAACTTGCAAAAGTTTTAGGGTCTATTACACTGATGTGAAACATGATGATGTCATCAAAAATGATGTTGTAGAAAAATAGGATATTGAAAATAAAGTCAATCATACAGAGGTTTAATACCAACTGGAGTAGGAATGACATTTAGAGTAGCAGAGAGCTCTCTAGTTTACTCTTTCTCGAATTTTCCTACTGCCTGCTTTGACATTGTCTCCTCTGAGCAGAGCGCCTTGGTAACACAAGACAGTTGCAGAAGAATTTTGTTGTTGCTGTTGCTGTTGCTGCTGTTCCACAACTATAGCTTTTCATAGAATAAATTCCGCGATTTCTCCCCAAAATCACAATTTAGGTAACTGTCCCTTGAGAAGACAGTACAGCACAATGATCAAATATTCTGGCTACAGCCACACTGCCTGGGTTGAAACTTAGCTCTACCACTTACTGTGTGACCCTGGGCAAGTTACTTAACCTCTTTCTATAAATGTTTAAAATGGGCATGAGAATATTTCCTTCCTCGGAGCATTGCTTTGAGGATTAAATAAAATGATGCACATAAAACATTTAGTGACTGACAAGCAGTAAATAGTCATTTGGGGTTTTTTTTCCTTTCAAGTACAATGTCAAATCTATTGGTGGCATCATAAATCATGGATTATAAAGGCAGACAGTGCTCTTGTGTCAAAGCAACAAGGAACCGCTCCTCGTGCCTTTCTTGTTCTGTGAGTGTTAGAAGAGGTACAGAGTCAAGAATATATTAAAGTGTTATGAACATTAAAGCTTGTGAAAGCTTCTGTCTTTCACAGGTGGACTGAGGTTTGGACCAAACCAAGGCCGGCAGAGCCTGCCTCCCATGATATGAAAAATGTCATATGGCCAGTACAATCTGAGATGCTGCTGACCAATCACTGTCTCCCTTTAAGTAGCCAAAGGACCTGAAAGATAATGTCTTAATATGCTGACGAGTAAAAAAAGCTGGTGAACAGAAGTTATAGGGTTTAATCTCATTTTTATAAAATATTAATAGCCATTTTCAAGCAATGGGATTATGTGAAAGGTACTTTTTTATTTCAAGACAACTTCAGATTTATAGAAACGTTGGAAAGATAGAGAGAGCTCCCATGTACTTGTCATCCAGTTTCCCCTGAAGTCAACATTTTATATAACTATGGCACATTTGTTAAAATTGAGAGATTGATAGTACTACCTTACTATTAACTAAATTTCAGACTTTTTTAGATTCTACCAATTTTTTCTAACGATGTCCTTTTTCTTTTCCAGGATTCCACTTTGCCCTTAGGCATCATGTCTCCTGAGTGTCCCTGGTCTGTGACACTTTCTTAGTCTTTCTTTGTTTATCATCACCTTGACGGCTTTGAAGTACACTGGCCAGTTATTTTGTACACTGTGCCTCAATTTGGATGTTTAAGATTTTATTTTTCATGCTTAGACTGAGGTTATAGGTTTTTGAGAAAAATACCACGGAGGTAAAAGTGCCTTTCTTGTTACATTAGATCAGGGTGTATATGACACAACATAACATCACTGGTGATGTCAACCTTGACCTTTTGGTTAAAGTACAGTCTGCCAGGTGTCTCCACTGTAAAGTTACTATTGGTCCCTTTTTGTACCAAAATCTGGGGATGGGGTGCTTGTTGCTGGGAAAACTGGACAGCTTCATATAAAAGAATGTAATTAGAACACTCCCTAATGCCATACACAAAAATAAACTCAAAATGGATTAAAGGCCTAAATGTAAGGCCAGACACTATAAAACTCTTAGAGGAAAACATAGGCAGAACACTCTATGACATAAATCACAGCAAGATCCTTTTTGACCCACCTCCGAGAAAAATGGAAATAAAATCAAAAATAAACAAATGGGACCTAATGAACTTAAAAGTTTTGCACAGCAACAGAAAACATAAACAAGATGAAAAGACAACCCTCAGAATGGGAGAAAATATTTGCAAATGAAGCAACTGACAACGGATTAATCTCCAAAATTTACAAGCAGTTCATGCAGCTGCAGCTCAATATCAAAAAAACAAACAACCCAATCCAAAAAGGGGCAGAATACCTAAATAGACATTTCTCCAAAGAAGATATACAGATTGCCAACAAACACATGAAAG
>NC_041225.1:53474759-53481617 GCF_002837175.3 Physeter macrocephalus
ACCATACGACCCAGCAATCCCACTGCTGGGCATACACCCTGAGAAAACCATAATTCAAAAAGAGCCATGTACCACAATGTTCATTGCAGCTCTATTTACAATAGCCAGGACATGGAAGCAACCTAAATGTCCATTGACAGATGAATGGATAAAGAAGATGTGGCACATATATACAATGGAATATTCCTCAGCCATAAAAAGAAATGAAATTGAGTTATTTTTAGTGACGTGGATGGACCCAGAGTCTGTCATACAGAGTGAAGTAAGTCAGAAAGAGAAAAACAAATACCGTATGCTAACACATATATATATAATCTTAAAAAAAGAAAAAATGGTTCTGAAGAACCTAGAGGCAGGACAGGAATAAAGATGCAGATGTAGAGAATGGACTTGAGGACACGGGGAGCGGGAAGGGTAAGCTGGGATGAAGTGGAGAGTGGCATGGACGTATACACACTACCAAATGTAAAACAGATAGCTAGTGGGAAGCAGCCACATAGCACAGGGAGATCAGCTCGGTGCTTGGTGACCACCTAGAGGGGTGGGATAGGGAGGGTGGGAGGGAGACGCAAGGGGGAGGAGATATAGGGTATATGTATAGCTGATTCACTTTGTTATAAAGAAGAAACTAATGCACCATTGTAAAGCAATTATACTCCAATAAAGATGTTAAAAAAAAAAGTCAGGACAGGGAAGCAAGCTAGGTGTCCATCGACAGAAGAATGGATAAAGAAGATGTGGCACATATATACAATGGAATATTACTCAGCCATAAAAAGAAACAAAATTGAGTTATTTGTAGTGAGGTGGATGGACCTAGAGATTGTCATACAGAGTGAAGTAAGCCAGAAAAACAAATACCGTAAGCTAACACATATATATAGTATCTAAAAAAAAAAAAAATGTTCTGAAGAACCTAGGGGCAAGACAGGAATAAATACTTAGAGAATGGACTTGAGGACATGGGAGGGTGAGGGGGAAGCTGGAGTGAAGTGAGAGTAGCATCAACATATATACACTACCTAATGTAAAATAGTTAGCTAGTGGGAAGCAGCAGCATAGCACAGGGAGATCAGCTCAGTGTTTTGTGACCACCTAGAGGGGTGGGATAGGGAGGCTCAGGAGGGAGGGGATATGGGGATGGATGTATGCATGTGGGTGATTCACTTTGTTGTGCAACAGAGGCTAGTGCAGTACTGTGAAGCAGTTATACTCCAATAAAGATCTATTAAAAAAATAAATAAGTAAATAAAAGAAAGGACTATTCTACGGTATGTGGATAGTATATTAATATGTAGCCCCACCATGGAGGTCTCAGATGAGAACATCATTGAAGTTCTTAATTTCCTTTGGGCCCAGGGTTACCGTGTCTCCCAGAAAAAGGCACAAATCTCAAAGCAACAAGTTAAATACCTGGGTTAATTATAAACTCTGGAAGAAGACAGCTGTCTCAAGATGGAACACAAGCTGTATTAGGCCTCAGTGTCCCAAAGACAAAGCAACATCTCCGTACATTTTTAGGCATGGCAGGGTTTTGCAGACTCTGGATGCCAGGATTTGGGCTAATGGGTAAGCCCCTGCATGAAACCACTAAAAGCCCAAATACAGAACCATTACTTTGGACTGGGGAACAGGAAAAGGCTTTTAATAGTATCAAACAGGCCCTCACTAATGCTCCTGCTCTGGGTCTCCCCAGTTTTAAAAAGCCATTCATTTTGTACATGGCTGAAAAGCAGGGAACAGCTCTGGGGATCCTAATAAAGAAGGTAGGCTCTTTTTCCAAACAACTAGATTCTGCGGCCAGAGGTTGGCCTGGCTGCCTTCAGGCAGTAGCTGCCACCACTTTATTAATGGAAGAAGCTAACAAGCTTACCTTTGGACAGTCACTGGAAGTCCGGATGCCCCACCCCACATCAAGTTACAAGGGATTCTAGAGATCAAAGGCCACCACTGGCTAACTGGAGGCCGCCTTCCGAAGCACCACGCTTTACTTCTTGACTTGCTAGAGGTAACCCTCAAAACTTGCCACACCCAGAGAAGGGAACCCTCTTACTCTATTGGTGGGAATGTAAATTAGTACAGCCACTATGGAAAACAGTATGGAGGTTCCTCACAAAACTCGAGTTGCCATAGGATCCAGCAATCCCACTCCTGGGCATATACCCAGACAAAACTATAATTCAAAAAGATACATGCAATCCTGTGTTCATAGCAGCACTAATTACATTAGCCAAGACATGGAAGCAACCTAAATTTCCATCAACAGATGAATGCATAAAGAAGATGTGGTATATATATATATATATATATATATATATATATATATATACACAATGGAATATTACTCAGCCATAAAAAAAGAACAAAATAATACCATTTGCAGCAGCATGGATAGACCTAGAGATACTAAGGAAAGTAAGTCAGAAAGAGAAAGACAAATACCATATGATATCATATATGTGGAATCTAAAATACAACACAAATGAACATATCTGTGAAACAAAAACAGACTCACAGACAGAGAACAGACTTGTGTTTGCCTGGGGGAGGGAAGGATTGGGAGTTTGGGATTAGCAGATGCAAACTATTATGTATAGGATGAATAAACAACAAGGTCCTACTGTATAGCACAGGGAACGATTCAATATCCTGTGATAAACCATAATGAAAAAGAATATATATGTATAACTGAGTCACTTTGCTGTATAAGAGAAATTAAACACAACATTGTGAATCAACTACACTTCAATAAAATTTTTTAAAGATTGACACAAAAAAAGAAAAAGAATGAAGGGGAAAGGGGTTCAAAATGTTTCCTAGTCTACATTATGATTCGTGGGATGCAGTTTTCTTTTATGTCTAACTTCTAAAGGATCAGGAATTCAGTGCCATGGAGTAAAATTTAGAAACTGAAAATAGCTAAGTAGCTGTCTTTTTTACCATCTTTCATTAAAAGTGGTTCTGGGGACTTCCCTGGTGGCGCATTGGTTAAGAATCTGCCTGGCGCCAATGCACGGGACATGGGTTCGAGCCCTGGTCTGGGAAGATTCCACATGCCGCAGAGCAACTAAGCCCATGAGGCACAACTACTACTGAGCCTGTGCTCTGGAGCCTGTGTGCCACAACTACTGAAGCCTGTGTGCCTAGAGCCTGGGCTCTGCACCAAGAGAAGCCACTGCAGTGACAAGCCCACGTACCGCAACGAAGATTAGCCCCTGCTCACTGCAACTAGAGAAAGCCTGAGCACAGCAATGAAGAGCCAACGCAGCCATAAATAAATAAATAAATAAATAAATAAATAAATAAGTTTTTAAAATGTGGTTCTGAATTAAGACATAATTAAATTTGGCATGAATAATTTGAAGGTAAGTAGTTTTAATCTTACACAAAAATT
The DNA here is from genome assembly GCF_002837175.3 of Physeter macrocephalus. NCBI lineage: Eukaryota > Metazoa > Chordata > Mammalia > Artiodactyla > Physeteridae > Physeter > Physeter macrocephalus. Next base: position 53,478,154 of record NC_041225.1, read on the forward strand.
CTTGCCAAAAGCAAAAAAATTATATAAATTCACATGAGGTCAGAAAGAGTCCTCATTTTTTTAACTACAAGTAAATGGTGAAGACTATAAATGCAAAAATTGGGAACCAATATTAGGAAAGAAATAAATATCATAATATTAAAAGTAAAATTTAGTATAGGCATTTTGAGATTTTTTAATCAACTATAGTTAGAGAGTTAACAAAAGAAACGAGATGTTAATCGGTTCTTTTTCTTTTTTCTATAAGAACGTATGATATGAGATTTATTTAGATCTGAGATCAATAGTAGATGCAACCCAGAAAGAGTGACCTAAGTGAGAAATCAAATTGAGGTGGAAAAAAAAGTCTTAAACCTGTAATCATCAGAAACTAGAAATTCTAATGACAATAATTTATTGTGAATCATTTCCCTCTCTTACTCACATCAGTAGCAGAACTTCCATTCAGTGGGGCACATTGCCTACAGAATGGTCTTAATTTTCCAGCTCCTCTGCAGCCTGTGGTCAAGCTCTCTGCAATGCGATGTAAATCAAAGCCTTATACTACCCAACTAGATCCCTCTTTAAGACCATTCTTTACAAAGAGAAATGAGCAGCCTTTCATCCTCCTTCAGTTCCCTCTGCTGCCGCCTTCATTGGATGTAATGAAGGCCTGGACCTTCAAAAACCATCTCAGTTCATAGTACACAGAGACTAGCAGCCAGTGCTAAGACTGCTGAAGCAGGGAAAATCTTAGAACCTGATGACACTGTGGGTCTACTCTCCCAGCTTTGGATGGCCACCCCTAGATGTCCACTATACATCTTCTATCCTGGTTAAGCTATAATTATTTCTGGTGTTGGACATTACAGTCGAAGCCAAGTCATAACTGATATATCAAGTAAATGTATGTTACATCATTCTTGCTTTGTCAGGAACTGTTGTAACATTCTCCATCGCATGGGTTTCTTTACTTCATCCCCCAAATTGAAGAATTAATCCATAATTACCAACACCCACCAGATGTTCTATACTGTGCTCTACTTTTATGGATTGGCATGAAGAAAAAACAAGATGAGAAGGAACTGCCAAATAAAAATGACATAGCTGGGTAAGATGGTGAGGAGGAGGAGAGCTGGCAAGTGGAAGGTTTGCTCTTCCTTGTCTAACATTCATCAGTTTTTAAATATATCTTTAGCAGACTTGAAAGGCAGAAGACAGATCTCTTAAAGCTTTGGGTTAGAAGTCAGAAAACATTATTAGTCCTGGCCCTGTGAACCTGAGGTCTTTCTATAGACACTCTGGGCTCTTTCCATAGATCGCAATATACTAGTCTCTACTAGGTGGGACAGCTCTGGATAAAATAAAATAATCTTCATAGAAATGTCCATTTTAATCATTTTTGTGGCCTTGGGCTTCTGGAAATAAGGTTAGAATTGCCTTCCCTACTGAATCTTTTCCCAAACACTACTCTTTGTCTAGAATATATTTTCTAACCATCCCTTCATCCTTACTTTAACATTTCCTGAAGTTTTACCTCATGGATACAATTCTTAGGACCATTATCTCATTGGCTTCCAAACTAGGTATTCCATGCTGATGCATTTGATTATGGAAAATTCTGTTTATCTCCGATGCATCTTTCATGCTTCCTTAATGGTCAATTTCCAAAGAGAAATAAACCTGGCATTTACTTTCAACTGGGTGCTAGTGCAGTTAATTCAACTCATGTTCGTTAATCACCAACTATGTGCATATTGCTGCAGGCATTAAAAAGATACTTTCTGAGCATGGCGGTGAGGTTGGTGGAGATAGTAATAATAAAATCATTCAGCATACAACGTGACTAAGGGCCAATCAATAATTAATAATGTATCCTCGATTAATAATGAAGACTCCCTCATGGGCTCATAAAAATGCAACCATGAACTCCATGCTTTTTACCTCATATCCAAAGCTCACTTGAAGAAGGAGCTATTTGTGAAGAAATTTTTGATAGTCTTTCCATTTTTCCTAGAATTTCAGGTTTTACCCTCAAATCAAGCTAATCCCTCAGAAAGGTGCACAGTTGTCCTGAGGTATATTGGCCCTTGAGATGGGTCTTGTATAGAATTGTGCCTGGCATTTACTGAGGAATGATACTAATTTCACACAGTTTTATGTAGTGTTGAGAAGTTCTTCCACTGCCCTTAAGGGAAGTTCCATGTGAGCAGTTTAGTTTAGATTTTAATCTAGTGAAGTGTTTGTTTCTCACCAAAATTGATGATTTTTTTTCTTAGACCTTAAAACTATATTCCAGACCAACTTTTGTTTTCACACTGGTTGCCAAGGTGAGCTCAATTTCTTGTTCATCTCTAGCAACTATGAAGACTCAGATAATGTGAACACTTGTGGTTTTCTCATTCCTCTCATCTCCCAACCCCAGACTTAACTTTCCTCTGACTCCAATTCATATTTGCTCTGGTCTTATCATTCTTCTCTCCTATTTATGTCTCATTGTTTTGATATATGAGTTAACATAAGCAACTTAAAAGGAGCTCTAGAAGAAGACACAGAATAATTAAATTAATAAATTAAATTAATAAATAAGGGTCCAAATTATATATAATTCAGGCAAAGTGTGGACGTCTGGAGTATTCTAAGGACCCTGAGTCTAAAGGCCATTTCATTCTACACCACACCTGCCTATCCAGATACAACAGTCCTGAAGGCATATGGTCTTCCCAAGCCACAGTAAATCAGATCCTGTACAAAAAACACTTTGTAGAATCTCCCTGACTCCATGGAGTTAGAAACATTGGCTGGAAAGAAAATCTGTTTTCTCCCAAGGAAACTGGAAGAATCCCATAGAGTTCTTGGAGGTCATTGACCTCTGGCTTCACCACGTCATTGCAGCAAGAAAACAAGCACACATTTGTACCTGAGCTTATTCCAGGAAGACTGTCATATACAATGTAGGTACCAGATTATAAAGTCACTTGCTTAGTTTTCAGTTTGTTAAGACAATTGAAAAGTTGACAATTGAATTCAGGTCAGTTAATAGCTGACTAAGGCCAACTTTTCCATACAACTGTGTACTCAATCAGGTAATAATTAATTAAACATTAGATAAGCAACTACTATTTGTAAGGCACAGTGCTAGCTGCTGCTATAGGGACATAAATATGAACTTGTCAATGTTGAAAGTCTTGAAAGCATTGAAAAGTCCAATGGTTGAGAAGCTTGCAATAAAGTGAGAAAGGCTAAATTGATCCTCAAAAGTCCACACATGCACACCAATGATCACAGCAGCACTATTTACAATTGCCAGCACATGGAAGCAACCCAAATATCCATCGACACAGGAATGAATAAAGAAGATGTGGCACATATATACAATGGAATATTACTCAGCCATAAAAAGAAATGAAACTGAGTTATTTATAATGAGGTGGATAGACCTGGAGTCTGTCATACAGAGTGAAATAAGTCAGAAGGAGAAAAAC
>NC_041225.1:53481682-53501069 GCF_002837175.3 Physeter macrocephalus
GGGGGGGTGGGAGGGAGGGAGACGCAAGAGGGAAGGGATATGGGAACATATGTATATGTATAACTGATTCACTTTGTTGTAAAGGAGAAACTAACACACTATTGTAAAACAGTTATACTCCAATAAAGATGTTAAAAAAAAAAAAGAAGATGTGGTACATACATGCAATGGAATATTACTCTGCCATAAAAAGGAACGAAATTGGGTCATTTGTAGAGATGTGGATGGACACAGAGAGTGTCATACAGAGTGAAGTAAGTCAGAAAGAGAAAAGCAAATATCGTATAATAACGCAAGTATGTGGAATCTAGAAAAATGGTATAGATGATCTTATTTGCAAAGTAGAAATAGAGACATAGATGTAGGGAACAAACGTATGGATACCACGGGGAAAAGGGGTGGGGAGGGAGAAACTGGAAGACTGGGATTGACACATATACATTATTGATACTGTGTATAAAATAGATGACTGATGGGAACATACTGCATTAGCACTGTACCTAGTGTACTGTGGTAACCTAAATGGGACAGAAGTACAAAAGGGAGGGGATTATCTGTATGTTTATGGCTGATTCATTTCGTTGTGCAGTGGAGGTTAACGCGACATTGTAAAGCAACCATACGCCAATAAAAATTAATTTAAAAAATAAATTAAAATAAATAAATTAAAATACTCAAAAGTCCATCAATATTATGCCAATAACCCATTCTCTAAATGCTATACAAGAAATACAAAGTGCTCCTATTGGGTGGAATTAAGAAAGGTTTCATGGAGACCATGAATTCTGAGACAATTCCTGTAATGTCTAGATCATATTGGCAAGTAAACTAAACAGAAGTATGACTGGTTAGGAAAAAAGAATGAGCAAATGGTAAAAAATATTCAGGAACAGTGCCAAAGGTAAACCATTTGGACTGCCTCAATAAAGTTGGGATAAAAACAAAAGAAAACAAAAACAAAACCACTTGGCCTGGCATACCGTAGAGTGGTGGGCAATAACACTAGGGAAGAACATTAGCACAGGCTGATAAATTTGTCTTTAATTCAGTGGAAAGGGAGTCATCTTGAACACTTCCAAGAAGGGGAGTGATGGCATCAGAGATTCCTTGACAGGCATAATCTGGAACCAAAATGAGGGATGGATTAGAGCTGGGGAGGAAGAGGTAGTTGAAAAACAAATAACTAATCCTGTTTTCTATTAGTTTAACACCTCCTTAATGAACATCAAGTGTTGAATCTACACTGATTATGTACACTGCAGATACAGTCACACACAGAATTACTGCTAATAACTCTTGGAATAAGTTACGAGTGAAACTTAGCTTTAATGATATGCAACCATAATGGGTCTCTGAGATACAAAAATCTATGATCACACCATTATTTAACCACCTCAATCACTTCAGTTTAAAAGAAATCAAAGAGGATGTCCAGTAGTGTCTTTGGATTTCTTTACTCTAGCAATTGAAGCAGCAAGGGTCTGGTTTTCTGAACATTACTGAGTGGAAATGTTTATTTCTGCAAATCTTGCCTTTGCTTTCAAAATTATACATTTATTGGTTCCCCTCTAACTCACTAAGTGCTTTTGCTCCACAGCCCCGCACCTGAACAGCAGAAAAACCTTCAACAAGACTATTTCTGCCACAATTGGGACCAATCTGAAATCTAAACTTAATGAAAAAAATAATTTATTTCCTGCTTATCAACTTCTTTTTCCTAGACACCAAAGAATAATTCTATTAAAAATGCAATTAGCTGTGATCATCATGCATATCCAATTCTGCAAGTGTTTACTTAAAACCTTCTTTGGGCACATTGTTTTTTTTAAAAGCTTTGCTGTTCCAAATGAATTTGAACGTGTTTGCAAAGGGGTCACTTCTGGACATTGTTGCCCATTTGTAGCTTCATATTATATACACTTGCATGCCCTTATCCCAAATTCTACTGAAGCTAACCCTCTGACACCCTTTTCAGTTCAGGGTACTTCTATCACACGACATACAGGAAGGCAAATTTGCAATCTTTCAAATTCCTCCAGTTGGTAAGAATGGTGATCTTCTTCATTAGTGATGTTTTTTGAGAACTTTTGAAAAATCTCAAAGGCTAAAATAAAAACCCTATTCCTACCTCATACACACAAAAATTGATATGTTGACATTTTAAATTTGTGTTTAAAGAAATAATACATTATTATAAGTCAAGTTAAAGTTCCCTTATCCCTCCTTCTCAGAAGCAATTCCTACCAGCACTTTGCTATTCAACCTTCCAATCCATTGTGATACTTGGATATATATACAACTATCCATAAATAATACACACTGTTATTTTTGTGTTGCTTTTCACATTTAAATAAATTGCATCATAAAGTCATATAGTTCTGCGATATTTCCACCTAATATTATGTTTTTGAGATCTATCAATGTTTGTGTCCATTTTTTACCACTGGATTGTGTTCCATTGTGTAAGCAAACCCCATTGTATTTATTCTGTTAGACTATTTCATTGTATTTTTTAATTTGGGTTGTTTCAAATATTTTACTTTCACAAACAATGCAGAATGAGAAGCAGTTTGTGCAGGTCTGCTTGTGCAGTTAGAAGAGTTACCTCTTTGGGCTTTAGATTTAGAAATGAAATGTGTGTGCACTGTTAGTTTTTTGGGAAACTGCCAAATTGCTCTCCAAAGTGGCTGTATCATTTATAGCCCACTGGTTATTTCAGTCCTTTTCATTTTTGCTAATCTGTTGGGTGAAAATTGCGACTAATTGTTGTTTCCATCTGCATCCCCAAGATTACGAGCAAGGAAGGCCGAGTGAAATTCTCCCGGCTGTGACACATGGGGGAGCTGGCCTCAGCTACAAAGAAGTGACAGCACTGTCAGCAGCCCTGGCTTGGCAGGGACTTTTTTGCTGTGGTAGTGTTGCAAACCACCACTCACAAGGCTCAAAGAGGGGTCAGAGTAAAATCTTCAACTCCCCGCAAAAGGCCTGCACAATACACCATGCTTAGCAAGCCTTCCAGTATTGCATAATAACACAAAGCAAAATACTCCTTGCCTCTTATGTGACATGGTAAAGAGCAGCCTAAGTATGACAGAATGTTTATCTAAGAGTCACATTTTTAAAAATAGAAATTTTCTGTTCAAAGCAGTAAGGCCATATCATGCCCCACTGAATGGGTGTAGTCTATAATTAGGGGTCTTATAATTTTCTTTTGAGTTCCTCTCCTCTTACCCTTTTTTCTATCCACCTGAAAGCATCCTGAATACTCCTCCATCCTTAGCCTGGCGATTCATGGTGAAGTAATAAAGCACAACCTGGCATCTGGGTCCAGCACTGCTGGTAAACTAACTAACACAACACTTTGGGCAAATCATTTTTCTGCTGAGTCTTATCTTTCTTATAGGATGATAAGTGATGCCAAAGGCCATAATCTAGGATGTGAAGCCTCTCATGTTCTAGCTTTCCCTTCCTTAGTCTCTAGTGAAGCTTAGGATTTGGCTCTGTCTGACCTCCACCCCATCTCTCTCTCTATCTGTATCTCTGTGTCTCTGTGTCTCTGTCTCTGTGTCTCTGTCTGTCTGTCTGTCTCTCTCTCTCTCTCTCTCTCTCTCTCTCTCTCTCTCACACACACACACACACACACACACACACACCACACACACACACTATCTGTCTGTCTGTCTCTCTCTCTCTCTCTCTCTCTCTCTCTCTCTCTCTCTCACACACACACACACACACACACACACACCACACACACACACTACCACTCTAGAGACTGAGAAATCACTTGTTCCGAGTTGCCTGTTTCATGTTATTAGCACATCCCATGGGAGGGGGATGACCCACCAGAGGCAGCAGAGCCAGAACTCCATCCTCCCCAGCCAGTGCCCTTTCCCACCCCAAACCTGCCTTCTCCTGTCTTTACAGCCAGGCTCCCTGTTCCTTCCTTGGTGTCAGTCTACCCACCTAATTGCTGATTCCCTTCTAAAGGGTGACCTAGAGAAAGACCCCTCCATCCCCTCGTCACTCACAGTAGTTGGTGCTCCACCCGTCATTCATCCCGCAAGGAACCAGGCTAGGGGGTTTCTACCAGAGGAATTTCACTTGCTGTTGGGCTTCCATATTCCTCTTAGGTGGCAATAAAACCATATCCAGGGGTCTCTCTGACACAGTGAGTCAGGTAGGGCACAAAATTCACCCAGGCATTACACAGACAGTCCCTGAGTATATGTCTGTGAAGCTAGGGCATGGATAGTGTGGCAGACAGACTGGTTCCATGATCCTTGATTCTCGGTGTTCATGCCCTCATATAATCCCCTCCCTCTGAGTGTGGACAGGTAGGTACCTGTGACTTTATTCTAAGTAATGGAATATGGCAAAGGTGATGTGATGTCACTCCCAGGATTATATTATGTTGCACAAGACTCTACTTTGCTAGCCAACTTGCTCTAGGGTTTTGCTTTCCTTGCTGGCTATGAAGAAGCAAGCTGCTGTAAGTCCTACAGCCACAAGAAAATTAATTACGCCAACAACCAGAATGCACATGGAAGCGAGCCTTTCCTCAGTCAAGCTTCCACATGAGAATGCAGCCCTGGTCGACACCTTGATCAAAGCCTTGCAGAGGACTCAACTAAGCCGTGTTCAGACTCCTGACCTAAAAATGCTGTGAGATAATAGATGTGTGTTGTTTTATATATACTGCTTTATATACGGTTATTTGGTACATAGCATGTAAAACTAACCCAGGCAGGTTCACTTCATATGTGGTATTTTATACATTCAGTATGGGAGAAATAATTTGAATCCTATGCACAGAAAAAGTCTACACGAAGCCTATTCTTTCAGCCCCATGACAATAGTTCAGGTCATGGGCTCTCTCCTCTGCTGAGAGGAGATCAGAACCCTGGACACCTGAGCCTGCAGGGTATAAAACCAGACTAGCCAATGACAGACAAACTTCAGGGCTTTCCTGCCATTTTCAGCATCTGGACTTCACAGCAGAGATAAGTGGGGAAAAAGTCACAGTAGAGTATTTAGAGGGGCAAAGGACCAAAGCATGGTTCTACCCTTCAAGCTAGAGAGACTCCAACCACTAGTCCCCAGCTACTCTTCCTGATTCTGATGCAACCCAATCAAGTTAGGCTACAGCAGGTGAGTCCTTTCTGTAACTAGAATAGACAGAATTTTCATTATGGGCTACACAAGACCTGCATAATCCAGTCCCTGATCACTTTGTTCCATATTTCTACACTCCTGTCACAACCTTCTTTTAGTGCTGGAATTCACCGTGCTTCCTCTTGCCATGGGGCATTTGTACATGTTAGCCCCTGACATATTATTTCCTCCAATTTTCACACAGTTAATTCCTTCTTCAGATCTCAGCTTAGGTGACATTGCCCCAGAGAAGCCTGTCCTTACCTTTGTAACTAGACCTAATGCTTGATGGCAGGCCCCCAGGGTATGATAACTCTCAGCTACTCAACACTTGTCATAGCCTAACTGTCCATTGGCCTCTGTGACTATGAGTTCAATGCAAGCCTCCTTCACCAGCCTCTTTCTGAGCCACAAGGGCAGGAACCAGAGCAAATTTGACTTTTTGTTGACTTGCCATTATCTTGCCAGCACTGAGCCTTGAACGTAGTATGGTTCAATAAACATTCATTCAATAAAGAACTGAATTAAACCTATTTGAGGGAAAAAATAAAATAATTGAGGGAAAAAATGAGCCCTGGCATGAGAGTCAGGATATCTGGTTGTGAACCAGCTTTCCACTCAATTTCAGTGTGACGTGGAGGGGCCGTTCCAACGCCTAGTTCACCTGATGCCTTGTGAGTCTTTACATCTCTGATTCACTGACAATATCATCAGCACTACTAGTTGCTTGTTACTGATGTTGTCACCACTGTACTTTGCTTCACTTTGCCTCCTCAAGGAAGCAATAATGGGAAGATATTTGAAATCCTGCTTCATTTCCTCAGAGCTCCACAAATTCTCAACAAAAAATTATCAAAAGGACTACAGGCTGCATGTAAACCAGAGAGCCCATTGGGGCCTAAAGTTAAAAGGTCACATTGTGTGGAATGGTCCTCATAGTCATCTGGGAACAATAACTAAAACATATAAATTACAAAACCGGGATGGCCGGCTGCTGTATCCATGGAAACAGATGTTGGCTTGGCCAAAGTGCTTTATAATGATTATGATTAATCATCCTTGAAATCACTGTTATTTATTGGTGTATAACTGATGGATCCACATTGGAAGGGCTATATCGTACAGTTTTACAAATTTCCAGTTGCCAGAGCTAGTGCCCTGGCCATAAAATAGCAAAAATGTTCTTTAAAATGTGCTCATTAAATATCAGAACAGGAAAATAAAAAAGCCATAGCTTGGAATAATAGTCAATAAAAACACTGTGCCAACACAAGCCACTAATGTTCAGAATAAATTTTCTTCCATGCTTCATATAAACTTAGTGCTAAAAAAACACTCAAATAAGCGAGAATACTTCTTTTGTACGTTTTTCCTAAACCTTGTTCACAACTCTGCTTTATCTGTGTTTAAATCAGAACCATGCATCTGGAAAAAGTTATGGTTCATTTACTGTTGCCCCTTCCTTTAGCCAATCTTCCTTGTTACTAGTATCTTTCCACCTTATATTTTGTGTTTGGATAGACCGAAGTTTGTACCTCCACCACTTAAGTGTGATTTATTTTAATTCAATCACATGTATGACTGAAGGATGATCAGAATTTGGAAAGAATCTTCACTCAAACATGTTTTGGATGGAGCTAGGGGGCGCTCTATGGAGACGGGGCATCTGGTTCTTTTAGAGCCATCTTAGCTTCCTCATATCCTCCCATCACTCCCCATCCCCAGTCTGATCAATAAGCCCAACTGGCACCTAACAAAGCATGCACAACCTTACTCTCCCTCATGTGAGACAGAGGAATACCAAGGGATGTGACAACAGACCCAGAGGCCACCATGGGCTTGGGTGTACTCCTAATGCATGTTTTCCCAGAACAGGTCCAATTCCTCAGAAACATATGGCATTGTTTTCAGTGGAAACAGAAACAGAGGGCTGAGAGAGAGGCCAGAGCCTCAGGTGCTACTGATACAAGTCCTTCCTGAGAACATCCACAAAGCTACTACCATATCATTCTTGATCTAGTGCCACAAATAAACAGCAATGCCTGGGCCCTGGGCTATGCTCTCTGAGCAGCTCTGGGATGTTCTGCACAATGCTCTGACTGTCTGTGGGGCAGGGCAGCTGAGGAGTGCTGGAGTGGGTGCTGAGTCTTGCTCCCGCAGCCGTGCTAGGATATGTTCCAAGCACCATGTGTGTTAGCCACTGCCGATGTGCAGAGAGGCCCTGAGATGTGTGTACAAGTATAGTCACAGCAAACCTCCTGTCCTACTCTACTCAGTAGACCTAGAAAATGACCCAGAATGAATGCTTTGTGCCCCTGGGAAGGACAAGGCAAATATGGTAAATTGGAAACTGATGGACAGACAAAGCAAAAATGTTTTAAAGGAAGCAAGATTTGTAACTATTCTCCAATAATTCTGACTGGAGAATCTTTATATAATACATCACAGAAGGGCAAACGTGAAGATCGTACACTAAGTATTTAAATAGGCACATAAGCAGGGATGCCCCAGGGGCTTGTGGGACTTCTGTATCTTCACTTCAGAGAACCGAGAGCTACCTCAAAATGTTCCAACCCTATGCACATTCCAGAACTGAGAATTACCATTCTCTATTTTTAAATTGCCTCCGAAAGAAGACTCCATGGCCTTATTTCAAAGCATATTCCAGAAATTTATTATAAAATGTAATAAAGAGAAGCGATTATTTGTTATAATCTATCCCAGTGGTCTTCACCTGGGGATTATTCTGATGCCTGGGACATTTGTGGCAATGTCTGGAGACATGTTTTATGGTCACACCTGGTAAGAAAGGCAGGTGTTACTGGTGTCTAGTAGGTGGGGGTCAGGGATGCTGCTAAACACCCTACAATGCACAGGACACTGCCACACAACCAAAAAGTATCCGGCCCAAAATGTCAATAGTGCCAAGGCTGAAAAACCCTTATCTAGACAAATAGCCAGTGTGACTAAATTATTTCTTTCTGAAACAGTTGAGCAAGGGGAAAAGATTTGTCATTTGAATAGTTGGACTAATCATTAAAGGCATCTCAGTATACAATGCCTTGGTTTCAGACCACTGCATTAATTTCATTGAAAAGGATAATATTGATAATTGATAATATTGATAATTATTCAAGTAAAATTGACAATTTCAAACTGCTTACCATGCAGGCAGACCCTACCTTTACAAGGGTTACTATTTGAGAGGTGAGGAGTGGCAGGCCTGTAAAACACTATAGAGGTGTTACAGAGAAGGAAGTAATCCATTACACTTGGGTGTCAGGGAAAATTTAATATAGGAAGATGACTTCGAACTCTCAAGCTAATTGTGCTTTACTTTCTAGTACAACAACTTGGCCATAGTTTGGAACTCTTTATTTAAATAATACCAAGCACTCTTCTAAGTACTTTACATTCATTATTTCAACATATTTTCCACACAATCCTATGAAGTAGGAGCTACTATTCTCATCTTAATTCTAGTGGGGACTTGCCTGTCTCCAGAGTGAGTATGCATAACTGCCGTGCCATGTAGTCTCCGTGGGATGGGGCTGAGTGTTTGGACCAGAGGTATCACCTCCCAATCACTGTCCCCTCACCTCCACAGGGAGGGGCTCATGATCTTTAAGGTCCTCACAGAACCGGTATTCAATATTCTATCACCAAAAGGACAATTATTTCACAGAACAAACATCTTGGGGTCGGCTCCACACTGTGGAGGGAAAACAGGTCTTCACATACTCATAGAAATGGTAACATTTAAATAGATGTCTGGGATATTAACTCTAAAAGGAATTTTACCTTAGACTATATTCTCTAAAGGGGTCAAAAGTGAAGTCCCTGTCATTGCCTCCCCAAGGTCAAAGGAATTTCATCCTGATTGTACAAATACATTCTAAGCCTCGCATTTCATTCATTCATTCAACAGATATGTACTGATCATCTATAATGTTCTGGTAAATGGGTTGAATCCCTGGGATATAGCAGTAATCAACTAGACACAAATTCCTTAACTTCATGGAACTAATCAATGAAAACAGAGCCTTGAGACTAGAAGACTTCCAGGTAAAGTAAGTAGGCATAATGTTTCTCAGCTTTAAATTATTTGAATTATTGCCATCATTATTCATCTGAATTTCCAATTTATAACTAATCTCACCAAAAAATGTTTAGTGTTTTCCCACTATTTTCCAAATAGATGTAGGCATGACCTCTGGAAGGCATGAATAATGAAGAATGCCATCAGCTAACTCTTTCTGAAGTATTTAAATAACATAGGAAGATGTATTAAGTTAAAATATACTAATAGAATTTTCTTATCTCAATGCCCTTTATTTTCTCAGAGAGCTTCTAGGTTTCATTCCAGTGTATAGTAACTGAAATATTTCCACAAATTTATTCCTGAAATAAAATACATCAGGCTGAAAGAGATTTTAAAAGCAATTTCATTTTTATATCATGCATCTTTTATCCATGTTCTAGTTTAGAGATCTCAGTTAAGCAGCTTTGCTACATCATTTTATCTGTAATAAGGAAGATTTTTTATCAGATCCCTTGATAAAACCATTCACTCTACCTTTATGTTTGTTCATGTTTCTCTCTGCATCTGAAAACACCTATCTTCTCTCCACTAACCAATCTGTAACCCTCCTTCAAAACCCTATTTGAGATTATTTCATTTACGTATATGTATTTATTTTCATATTTTTCTCTATTCTTGAAAAGATTTGAAGCAGCCTATAACAAGACACATAGAAGATGACCTAATAGCAACAATTAAAAGTGAGTCAAGGGAAGAAAGTAAAACAAGAGGGGAGATGAGGCATAGCCAGGAATGAGTTTTAAAATGCATATCACAACAACCTGCATATGTGCAACAGGTGGGCATAAATCTGGCCCTAAATTTTCTGGCAGCCAACATGAAAAGAGAAACCTTATCAGTCACTCAATTCACAGTGTCCTTGAGATACTAACAATCCAAATTTCCCGGCAAAGTCTAATTGTTCTTGGTACTCAGACGAGACAGAAACTTTCCCTGGGATCTTCACAAATAGGTGGTGCAAAGAGCAATCACTATAACTTTCTTACAATTCATACAACAAGATCCACAGGGGCTGCTTATTAAAATGACTCGATGTAGGCTAGTGGCACATGCACAGACACAACACAGAGAAAAGGTGCCCTTCTTGGGGGGGAGAAAGAGAAGGCAGGGATGACCGACAGAACAAAAGCAGTGTTCCAGACTCTGCTGATCAGCTTTGACCCAGGGATTTAACTTAGAGTTTCAGGAGGTGGATGAACCTGGCAATCCTCTCTAAACATTGTTCCTCCTAGTTATTGATCAATCTTGTGTGGTGACAGCAAATGCACTGAGAGTAGTATTCTCTGTGCCACTTAGATCATCCTCTAGTATCCAAGCAGAGCCCAGAGGTGGGCTAGAGTTCATTTCCTTTGCAGAAGGTCGGCACTTTGCAGACTTGCCATCAAGGCAAATGTCTGATGCACGGCCAGGCCACCTGCCCCCCCCAACAAGGTGAGCAGAGGAGGCACTAGCAAGAAAGGCCAGGATGATTCCTAGAAAATTATTTTGAACCCACTGTAGACACAGATGAACAGGAGTTGAGGCCCTAATTCTACTCCGTTTAGCATGGGCAAAATAGTATTAGTCTGAATTAGCCGAAGATAACCAGACACCCACTTCAGGCAAAATAAAACAGCCACAAAGCCCTGAAAGCATTTTTAGCTTTGAGCAGACTACTTCCTACTGTGTATTCCAAGACAAAGCATTATGAAATGCACATCTAGGAAACAGCAGCAAGTTGTAAGGGATTGTTATTTATTTATAAGCCAGCTAGAAGATAAGAATATCTAGCAAAGACAATAACTTGTTTGGAAAAAGAAAAAAATAAGAAAAGGCAAAAGCCTTATCAGTGGCCTTTCTTTTGGACAATAATTGGCCAGCGGGGTCCGAGGCTTGTTCAGGCCACTCCTTATTTGAAATAATAGAGCCATAATATTCATGTAAGAATGTTTGTGCTTTTTTTCTCTAAAGCCAGGAGAAGGAGGGGTTGAAGTCAGCTAAACCAGATCATTAAGAGCCAAGTTTTAAAGAAGGGAAAGCTAAACACAATCCTTTATAACCCCAAAGGCTATGGTCTGCCATGTCAAAAGACTGTTCCTACTGGCTCTAATCCTAGCAGAACCATAATAGGGCCAGTTTTGTAAGAACATCCATTACCGGGGCTCTGTCTAAATTGAGCTCTTCAAACAGCTAAATCTTACATACAAGGATAAAGATCAAAGAATTTTCAAGAAGCGCAGCAACAATTTGGTATCTCTAACATATTCCTCTAGGAGAGAATGAAGAAGTTAGCAGTGGTCTTTAAAGGAATAAACTTTGCTTGATGTTTACTGTTCCACATATAAAACATCGGTCTATGAAAACTATACTCTTAATTTGATAATCAAATACCTGGCATACAGTTTAGGGCTATTGTCCAATAAAGGAAGGCTATAATTTAGGATAGGAAGTATGTCCCTTTTAGAATACAGAATTAATTATACTATTCATCCAATCAAGTGAGGCTGTACCTGTAGTATAAATAATGGTGGGAAAGTTGGTGAGAGAGATCCTTGAATAGCTTTGGAGGGAAAAAAATACTTCCCTAGAATCTAACTACCTTATGTAATACAGTAGCCTAACTCAGATTCGGACGCGAATTATGTTTTTAAGGTAGTGATAAATTTGAAATAAATTTTCAAGTGGATGAAGTTCTAAGTATTCACATGAGATTGTTTTTCATGTGATATCTCATTAACCATACTGTGGAGGGTTTAAGTTGTTCTACTCTCTGATATGCAGAAAGTAGATCCCCTCTTGAGAGTTTAAACAGTCCTTAGCTAAAAGGATGCCACCTCACACAACTGAAAACCATCATCAACCTGTGTTAGTTTCCTAGGGCTGCCATAACAAAGTAACTTCATTGCCTCTGTAATGTCACTATTTACAAATAAGGTTATATTCTGAGATCCTGGGGGTTACAACTTTGACATATCTTTTTGGGGGGACACAATTCAACCCATTACACAATCCTAACTGAACTTATTCTGCAGAATTGAAGGTTCTTCAGAACTGGCTGCTTTAAGCAGTAATGAGGGTACCTTGCCCATCCAACTGTAAGTGACCTTGAAACTAAAGAAGTAAACTTTCTATTCCTCATCATGAGAAAGGGACAGTTCTCTTACTCTTTGAGGAGCCAGGACATAAACTGTAGCATATGCCCCTCTGTTGGTCTCCCCAGATGTGAGGCCATATGGGGTGGTGCTCAACTGCACAGAACCTGGGGCCACACTGCCTGGGTTCATATTCCAGCACCAGCCCCTGTAACTGTGGGACTGTAGACAAGTCTTTCACTGTCTCTGGTCTGCAGTTAACTAGCCTGTAAAATGGAGATAATAATAGAACTTCCTCATGGGGATGTTTTGAGATTGAAATGAGCCAATATGTATGAAGCACTTAGAATAGGGCCAAGCACCCAGAAGCACTATGTTAATGTTAGGTATTTTAAGCTGTTTTAAAGTTAGATATTTAAAATAAAGGTAATATTTTTAAGTATGAGGAGAAAAATGCTCACCATCTCAACAGGAGACTGATTATCAAAGAAGCTAGATTTTCCACAAGAACCCCCTTTATGACCCTCATTCCATATTCCCTCTGTCTAGTTGTAATTTCTTCTATTTTTAATGCCTTTCCTCAATTAATAATAATGTACCAAGAAACCTCTCAGTCTAGTTTTGGCTCACTTTGATCATTGCCTCATGTTGTTCAATTTCACCAATGTATCAATAATAGAAGGCAATTGCTTCTTGGACTATCTTCATCTCTGGACAACTGACCTCCTCCAGGTTACTATAAGCAAGTTCCATGTTTTCCATTTCTTCTACATCCTATAAAACTCAGAACAATATAACGCATATAAGCTGGTGCTGGATAAACCCCAAATGGTTGAAAGGTAAATACAAAGTAAACCTAAACACTAAGAAGAGAATCCTTTATTGCAGGCAAGTTTGCACATCCAAGGATTGTTTTTGAGAACTATTATGGTTCACAAATGTTCAGAAAACTCCAGCAAAGGCATAGAGTACACAACCTAAGGAAAGATTATGGTTGGGAAGAATTGGCTTCAGGCCTAATATTGCTTTTATCATGGTTCTGGCAGGTAATCAATAGGAAATTCTGTTGCATAGACATAAATCATAATTGAATTTTCATCGGTCTTGTGCCAAATCTGTGCCTGTATGAAATCCAGAATCTCGGTGCCAAGGTGCCTTATCAGTCCATATGCAAATATGCCTTTTGATGAAATCAAAGAATAGCAGAATTCAGAGGAGATAGCCACCTTGTGCTGCCAAAGCCAGGTAGACATTTAACTCTTCACATTGGCCAATGACTAAAAACTGCCTGCAAAGGAAGGCATTTCTCATGCAATGCCACTCCTTAGATGCTCAAGGGAATTTAGAAATGGGAAAAAAATCAACTCACAATGTTCCTTCCCCCAAGAGGCTATTCAAAAATTCTTTTACCAAAATCCCTGAAAACTTTATCAAAAATTAACCATTAACTAACACTAAAAATAAGATTTATATAGTTTTCTCAAGGCAAAATGGAAAAAAAAAACATGGTATTGGAGACTACCTCCTCTAAATGTTAAAAAGAGGACAAAATTTCCAGACTTTCATCCTTCTCTCAAAGACAACACACCTGAAACTCAAGATGGTATAATCGAATAAGTTTAATGCTATGCTCACTTAGTTTGAGAACTGATGATTAGATTAAATCAGGCTTATAGATTTATAAGGATCTGTGCTTTTAAAATTCTTTTGAACATCTTTTAAAATACTCTTTTTTTTTAGATCAACCACCAGAACTTTTTTTAAGACACTGAGGACTAAATTGCTTGAGAGAATATTTTACCTAGATATTTACTCAACAATACAAACTGTTACCCACTGCTTACAACATACACACAAAGAAAAAGATTCTCTAGATTAGTACTGTCCAGTACAGTAGCCACTATCCACATACGGCTATCTAAATTTAAATAATTCAAACATAATTAAAATTAAGAATTCAGTTCTGCATTCATACTGGCTACATTTCAAGAGCTCAATACCATGGGTGGCTAGCAGCTACAGTATCCTATGCCATAGGTATAAAAGTTTCTATCATCACAGAAAGTTCTGTTGGACAGTTCTGCAAGTCTGCATCATTCCTTCTTATGTCCAGAAAGTTCTACACTTTGTATCATCACAGAGGGAGGGGCCCCTTTTCTCTCTGGGTTCTCCAGAGAATCTTGATCTCACTACAGCCACATCTCTTAGAAAGAAGAAAGGGCCACAATTTCCCACCCTGAGCCCACACGCATGTGGGAAGAACTACAGGCCTTTGATAAAGCCAGCAATTCTCAACCAGTTTGGGAGAGGAGAAGCGTATCAAATTTGCTCTGGGGAAATACAGATGCAGGATGTCAGCAAGATGGCAGAATAGGAGGTTCAAGCTCTCATAACCCCACCAAAACATCAATTTTAACAACCATCCATGGACAGGAATACCCCTGTGGGAACCTGGAAGTCAAATGGAGAGTTTACAGTACTTCATTTGAGAAAACAAACAAACAAACAAACAAGAATAGATTCATTATACACACTACTATATATAAAATAGATAACTAATAAGGACCTACTGTATAGCACAGGGAACTCTTTTCAGTACTCCGTAATGACCAATATGGGAAAAGAATCTAAAAAAGAGTGGATATATGTATATGTGTAACCGATTCACTTTGCTGTATAGCAAAAACTAACACAACATTTTAAAACAACTATACTCCAATAAAAATTTTTTTTAAAAAAGAATAGATGCATTGAAGAATATGAATCTCACTTTACCTGTGTCACCCCTCCTCCACAGCAGCACAGCTCAATGCCAGGAGAGACCCCCTGAGCCCACAATTTTTCCCACAAGGGAAAGTGAGAACCGAGTGAGTGCTCAACTTCCCCAGCCTGGTGGGACATTGCCCCCAGCAGCCTGCTTCTGCCTTACTGTATCCAGAGCAGTGGGGGGATCAGCATGGCTGAATAATCTGGAGGGGAGTAGGAGCAGGGCAAAAGGGCAGGGGTCACAGCAACCACTGTGCAGAACTCACAAACTGGCCACAGATCCTACTAACTGGCTTGCAGACTTCACCAAGAGGCCTGCCCCCAAATCCCATGGGACACCTCACTGGTAGCCCCCCCCCCAACTGGATGGCATGTGCCCCCAGTACTCTACTTGTGAACTCCGAAGATGGTGCATGTGAGCCTCCACAGACAGCGTTTGGGAGCCTCTGCAGAGGGCAAGTACAAACCCCTGCAGACAGCACACAGATATCCCCAGCTGGCTTGACCTGGGCACTGACCTGGGGGAAATAACAAAGCCAACCCACAGAATGGTAAATCACATACAGTATATGATGAAGTATATATCCAGAATCTATAAAGAACTCTTACAACTTAACAGTAAAAAGACTCATAACCCAAATGAAAAGGGAGAGAGTATTTGAACAGACGTTTCTCAAAAAAATATATACAAATAACCAATAGCACATGAAGACATGCTCAACATTGTTAGCCATAATGAAATTCAATTGAAAACCATGAGGAACCACTTCACACTCACTAAGATGGCTATCATCAAAAAGAGAGATAATTATAAGTGTTGACAAGGACATCAGAAATTGGAACCCTCATACATTGCTGGTGGAATGTGGAAATGGTACAGTATGGTAGTTCCTCAAAGTGTCAAACATGGAGCTAACATATGAAGCAGAAATTCAGTCCTAGGTATGTACCCAACGGAAATTAAAACATACATGCATTCAAATACTTGCACACAAATGTTCATAATAACATTACTCATAATATCCCCAAAATGGAAACAACCCAATGTCTATCAACTGATGAATGGTTGAATGAAATGTGGTATATCCATACAGTGGAATCAGCAGTAAAAAATAATTAAGTATTGATACATGGTATAACATGGATGAATCTTGAAAACATTATGCTAAGTGAAACAACCCAGTTAGAAAAGACCACATATTTTATGATTACATTTATATGAAATTTCCAGAATAGGCACTCTTTATAGAGAGATAGAGAAATAGAATAGATTTGTGGGTGGGATGGAGAGAAATGAGGAGTGAACTGATAATGGATATGGGGTTTCCTTTTGGAGTGATGACAATGTTTTAAAATTGATCGTGATGATGGCTACAAAACTCTGTGGATATATTAAAAATCATTAAATTGTATACTTTGGTGAACTTTATAGTATGTGAATTACATCACAATAAAGCTATTTTTTAAAATCTGGGATATTAAAAAAATTTTAAACCTGAGGATGTAAATTTTTTACACAGCTTAAAAATACTTGTTCAAAGAAATGAACAAAATTTGTAGTAATTTTGCAGAAGACCAAAGAAAGGAATATATATTGGCTTTATCTTTTGCAAACTGACTACAAAAATAAAGCTTTAGTTTTTATTTCATAAATATTTAAGCATATTTGATTCAGTGCATGAAAGGAGTTACATAATTCAAAGAAAACTGATCCCACAATGACACCAGCAAATAGCAGGCTAACAACAATGCCCCGTTTATGTCAAACTTCTTGTAGCTTCCTTATACGTCCATCTTGAGAAATGAATCACTTGGCCCCAGATAGTATAGTGAAAAGCAGGGCCTTTCAGAGTACAAGATCAGAAAGACCAGCTGGCCCATGATTAATGTTCTTAGAGGGCTTCAAAGTGAGAATTTTGACATTACTTCCAGGTGAGTTTATAACCCAGTCACAGAGGTACACAGGCATACTGTTAGGGTTTAAAAAAATGTTCATTGTGTATTTTGTGACCGTTAATTTTATGTGTCAGCTTGACTGGGCCGTAGGGTGCCCAGACATTTGGCCAAATATTATTGTGGGTGAGTCTGTGAGGGTGCTTCTGGATGAGATTAACATTTGAATCAGGGGACTGAGTAAAGCAGATTTCCCTCCCTTAATGTGGGTGAGCCTCATCCAATCAATTGATAAGAAAAGAACAAAAAGGCTGAATAAGAGGAACTTCCTCCTGCCTGATTCTTTTAGCTGGGACATTGATCTTTTCCAGCCTTCGGACTCCAGCTGAAACATTGGCTTTTTGTGGGTCTCTAGCCTGCTGGCTTTTAGACTGGAACATATACCACCATCAGCTCTCCTGCTTCTAAGGCCTTTGGACTCAGACTGGAACTAAACCATTGGCTCCCTGGGTCTCCATCTTACCAGCTGCAGGTCTTGGCACTTCTCAGCCTCCATAATCATGTGAGCCTATTCCTTATAATAAATCATAGATGATATATATAGAGAGAGAGAGAAAGAGAGATACTAGATAGATAGATATTCCTGACTAATACACATCTTTAATTTTGTGCTGTTCTGTCAGACCACAATCCTTACAAGTTATATACTACAATGTCTGTAACCTTACTTTGCCTTCCCTAGAAGTTTTAATCTATAGGGGTCTTATGCAATAGCAATGGTTCGATTTTTTCTCAAGCTTTGAGAAACTGTGATGGAAACACCTGCATATGTCAAAACACATATCTCCCCATTAACTTCTATGATCCTGGTTGAACCTTGACTCTGCTTGTGTCTCAGAGTAACCAAATGGACAATGATGGTGATAATTCCTAACTTTCCTTATTAATAAGATTCTTATGAGGATCAAGTGAGATAAGAGGTATGAAAAATGTTTTCAAAAATAAGGCAATATACAGTACTGATAAAATTTTACAGTGTTTTTGTTGAATGTTATTAATATTTTAGTATTAATTGAAATCTCTCTAACAATAGAGACAAAACCTTAATGGACAGCTGAATTAGAATAATAGAGACAAGTTTGAATAAAATTTGAGCATATTAAAAGTGTATAATGCAAAAAAAATCACTAGATCATTTTCTGCTTCTTTAATTTACAGTGTAATGTGGGGTGAGGAGTAAACTTGTTATACTCATGGAACAGGTGAGCTATTAAATTAATTCCATGTAAACAAACCAGATAAGAGGCAGCATGTTTACTGACATGGAAAGCCACTCCACTGTTATATAAATAACTACCATACAGATGCTTATAAGTATAATGTTTTTCATGTAATACCACCAAAGAAAGCCTATCTCACAGAGAAGAATCACATCGCTGGAAATTGCCAAAAGCTTTGAAGTACAATGCCAAGTACAGCATAAGTGCCTAGTTAATATTTGCAGACGGATTAGGGGAAAAAAGTATTTATGTATAAATAAGAATATTGACTACAGGAACATGCAGATAATTCTTTCACTCAGTATTTCAATACAATGTCCAGTTTGGAGCCTGAAACCTAAGTGAATGGAGAACTTGGAGTAGTTCCAGAGAAAAGCAATGAAAATGATTAAAAAGATGGAAAATAGGGCCTATAAATCATGACTACAAGAACTGGAGCTTATTTAACCTGAAAGAAAAAGCTACATGACTGCACCAGATTCTTGTATCTGAAACTGAGAGATGGTGAGATTTGCCATCACCCATCCATACAGCCCTGCAAGCAGAAATCCAGCAACAGCAAAGATATTTTCAAAGTATTAGTATTATTTACGTAAATATCAAACGCTCTTTTCTTGAGGTTTTCAAAGCAACAACAGCAGGCCTGGGACAAGCAGGGTGCGCACCGATTCAACCCACAAACATGTAGCAAGTGCCACTGTGGGCCAGGTGCCTTGCTGGGCATTGTGGAGAGAAAGGAGTAGGGCAGGGAGTGATCCTTAACCTTGGGAGTGCGGTTGTAAAGAGAGCCACAGGATGTCAGGAAATCTTGCCAACAAACACATGAAAGAATGTTCAACATCATTAATCATTAGAGAAATGCAAATCAAAACTACAATGAGATATCATCTCATACCGGTCAGAATGGCCATCATCAAAAAATCTAGAAACAATAAACGCTGGAGAGGGTGTGGAGAAAAGGGAACACTCTTGCACTGTTGGTGGGAATGTAAATTGATACAGCCACTATGGAGAACAGTATGGAGGTCCCTTAAAAAACTACAAATAGAACTACCATACGACCCAGCAATCCCACTACTGGGCATATACCCTGAGAAAACCATAATTCAAAAAGAGTCATG
>NC_041225.1:53501236-53506101 GCF_002837175.3 Physeter macrocephalus
ATATAAAGAAACAAAATTGAGTTATTTGTAGTGAGGTGGATGGACCTAGAGCCTGTCATACAGAGTGAAATAAGTCAGAAACAGAAAAACAAATACCGTATGCTAACACATATATATGGAATCTAAGAAAAAAAAAAAGGTCATGAAGAACCTAGGGGTAAGATGGGAATGGAGACGCAGACCTACTAGAGAATGGACTTGAGGATGTGGGGAGGGGGAAGGGTAGGCTGTGACAAAGTGAGAGAGTGGCATGGACATATATACACTACCAAACATAGAATAGATAGCTAGTGGGAAGCAGCCGCATAGCACAGGGAGATCAGCTCGGTGCTTTGTGACCACCTCGAGGGGTGGGATAGGGATGGTGGGAGGGAGGCAGACGCAAGAGGGAAGAAATATGGGAACATGTGTATATGTATAACTGATTCACTTTGTTATAAAGCAGAAACTAACACACCATTGTAAAGCAATTATACTCCAATAAAGATGTTAAAAAAAAAATATGCAAAGCCCCTACTGCCTCTAAGAAAGGCACAAGCAAGTTTACTTGGGAAGCCGGGGTAAAAAAGGAGCTTCTTTATCAGGGTCTTACTGCTGCAAATAAGTTTGTGGGCAGAAGTACGCAGGATGGCAATAAGGCCATTCTGTGTGAACAGAAGAGGAAACACAGGAAATCCAGGCTAGACACATGACAGTCTGAACCAGTTAGGAAGGCTGTAAATGTCATCACATCCAATTTGCAGATGAAGAAACTGAGGTTTGGAGGAGCTTCAAGATGGCACAGGAGTAAGATGTGGAGATCACCTTCCTCCCCACAAATACATCAGAAATACATCTACATGTGGAAAAACTCCTACAGAACACCTATTGAACGCTGGCAGAAGATCTCAGACCTCCCCAAAGGCAAAAAACTCCCCAAGTACCTGGGTAGGGCAAAAGAAAAAAGAAAAAACAGAGACAAAAGAATAGGGACGGGACCTGCACCAGTGGGAGGGAGCTGTGAAGGAGCAAAGGTTTCCACACACTAGGAAGCCCCTTCGTGGGTGGAGAGAGTGGTGGTAGAGTGGGGGAAGCTTCGGAGCCACGGAGAAGAGCGCAGCCACAGGAGTGCGGAGGGCAAAGCGGAGAGATTCCCGCACAAAGGATCGGTGCCAACCAGCACTCACCAGCCCAACAGGCTTGTCTGCTCACCCGCCGGGGCGGGCGGGGGCTGCGAGCTAAGGCTCGGGCTTCGGTCGGATCGCAGGGAGAGAACTGGGGTTGGCGGCATGAACACAGCCTGAAGGGGGCTAGTGCGCCACGGCTAGCCAGTAAGGGAGTCCGGGAAAAAGTCTGGAAGTGCCTAAGAGGCAAGAGATTTTGTCTTGTATCTGTTTCCTGGTGCGCGAGAAGAGGGGATTAAGAGCACGCTTAAAGGAGCTCCAGAGACGGGCACGAGCCGCAGCTATCGGCGAGGACCCCAGAGACAGGCATGAGACACTAAGGCTGCTGCTGCAGCCACCAAGAAGCCTGTGTGCAAGCACAGGTCACTATGCACACCTCCCCCACTCTGGGAGCCTGTGCAGCCCGCCACTGCCAGGGTCCCGTGATCCAGGGACAACTTCCCCAGGAGAACACACAGCGCAAGTCAGGCTCGTGCAACGTCATGCTGGCCTCTGCCACCGCAGGCTCGCCCCGCATCTGTACCCTTCTCTCCCCACGACCTGAGTGAGCCAGAGCCCGCGAATCAGCTGCTCCATTAACACCGTCCTGCCTGAGCAAAGAACAGAGACACCCTTCAGGTAACCTACACACAGAGGCATGGCCAGATCCAAAGCTGAACACCAGGAGCTGTGCGAACAAAGAAGAGAAAGGGAAATTTCTCCCACGAGTCTCAGGAGCAGTGGATTAAATCTCCACAATCAACTTGATGTACCCTGCATCTGTGGAATATCTAAATAGACAACAGATCGTCCCAAATTGAGGAGGTGGACTCTTGGAACAAGGATATATATATACTGCTTTCCCTTCTCCTCTTTTTGTGAGTATGTATGCTTATGCTTCTGTGTGTGATTTTGTCTGTATTGCTTTCCTTTTACCATTTGTCCTAGGGTTCTCTCTGTCCATTTTTTTGTTTGTTTCTTTTTTTGTATAGTTTTTGGTAATTGTTATCATTGGTGGATTTGTGTTTTGCTTTGGTTGCCCTCTTCCTTCTTTCATTCTTCCTTTTCTTTATTATGTAAAAAAATTTTTTTAAATTATTTTTTATTTTTTCTTTTAATAACCTTATTGTATTGTACTTACTGTATCTTCTTCTTTCTTTCTTTTTTTTCTCCTTTTTATTCTGAGCTGGGTGGATGACAGGCTCTTGGTGCTCCAGCCAGGCATCAGGGCTGTGCCACCGAGGTGGGAGAGCCAAGTTCAGGACATTGGTCCACAAGAGACCTCCCAGCTCCAAGTAATGTCAAATGGTGAAAATCTCCCTGACATCTCCATCTCAACACCAAGACCCAGATCCACTCAACGACCAGCAAGCTACTGTGCTGGACACCCTATACCAAGCAACTAGAAAGAAAGGAACACAACCCCACCCATTAGCAGAGAGGCTGCCTAAAATCATAATAAGGCCACAGAAACACCTAAAACACACCACCAGGCGTGGACCTGCCCACCAGAAAGACAAGATCCAGCCTCATCCACCAGAACAGAGGCACTAGTCCCCTCCACCAGGAAGCCTACACAACCCAAGGAACCAACCTGAGCCACTGGGGACAGACACCAAAAACAACGTGAACTATGAACCTGCAGCCTGCAAAAAGGAGACCCCAAACACAGTAAGTTAAGCAAAATGAGAAGACAGAGAAACACAGAGCAGATGAAGGAGCAAGGCAAAAACCCACCAGACCTAACAAATGAAGAGGAAATAGGCAGTCTACCAGAAAAAGAATTCAGAATAATGATAGTAAAGATGATTCAAACTCTTGGAAACAGAACGGAGAAAATACGAGAAAGGTTTAACAAGGACCTAGAAGAACTACACAGCAAACAAACAGTGATGAACAAAACCATAAATGAAATTAAAAATTCTCTAGAAGGGATCAATAGCAGAATAACTGAGGCAGAAGAACAGATAAGTGACCTGGAAGATAAAATAGTGGAAATAACTACTGCAGAGCAGAATAAAGAAAAAAGAATGAAAAGAATTGAGGACAGTCTCAGAGACCTCTGGGACAACATTAAACACACCAACATTCAAACGATAGAGGTCCCAGAGGAAGAGGAGAAAAAGAAAGGGACTGAAAATATATTTGAGGACATTATAGTTGAAAACTCCCTAATATGGGGAAGGAAAGAGTCAATCAAGTCCAGGAAGCACAGAGAGTCCCATACACGATAAATCCAAGGAGAAACATGCCAAGACACATGTTAATCAAACTATCAAGAATTACATATAAAGAAAAAATATTAAAAGCAGCAAGGGAAAAACGACAAATAACACACAAGGGCATCCCCATAAGGTTAACAGCTGATCTTTCAGCAGAAACTCCACAATCCAGAAGGGAGTGGCAGGACATATTTAAAGTGATGAAAGGGAAAAATGTAAAACCAAGATTACTCTACCCAGCAAGGATCTCATTCAGATTTGACGGAGAAATTAAAACCTTTACAGACAAGCAAAGCTAAGAGAATTCACCACCAGCAAACCAGCTATACAACAAATGCTAAAGGAATTTCTCTAGGCAGGAAACACAAGAGAAGGAAAAGACCTACAATAACAAACCCAAAACCATTAAGAAAATGGTAACAGAAACATACATATTGATAATTACCTTAAATGTAAATAGATTAAATGCTCCAACCAAAAGACATAGATTGGCTAAATCGATACAAAAACAAGACCCATATATATGCTGTCTATAAGAGACCCACTTCAGACCTAGGGACACAAACAGACTGAAAGTGAGGGGATGGAAAAAGATATTCCATGCAAATGGAAATCAAAAGAAAGCTGAGTAACAATTCTCACAACACACAAAATAGACTTTAAAATAAAGACTAATACAAGAGACAAAGAAGGACACTCCATAATGATCAAGGGATCAATCCAAGAAGAAGATATAACAATTGTAAATATTTATGCGCCCAACATAGGAGCACCTCAATACATAAGGCAAATACTAACAGTCATAACAGGGGAAATCGACAGTAACACAATCATAGTGGGTGACTTTTAACACCCCACTTTCGCCAATGGACAGATCATGCAAAATGAAAATAAATAAGGAAACACAAGCTTTAACTGATACATTAAACAAGATGGACTTAATTGATATTTATAGGACATTCCACCCAAAAACAACAGAATACACTTTCTTCTCAAGTGCTCATAGAACATTCTCCAGCATAGATCATATCTTGGGTCACAAATCAAGCCTTGGTAAATTTAAGAAAACTAAAATCGCATCAAGTATCTTTTCCGACCATAAACGCTATGAGACTAGCTATCAATTACGATCAGAAATAAATGAAAAAAAAATGAAGGAAACGATAGCAAAGATCAATAAAACTAAAAGCTGGTTCTCTGAGAAGGTAAACAAAATTGATAAACCATTAGCCAGACTCATCAAGACAAAAAGGTAGAAGACTCAAATCAATAGAATTAGAAATGAAAAAGGAGAGGTAGCAACTGACACTGCAGAAATACAAAGAATCATGAGAGATTACTACAAGCAACTATATGCCAATAAAATGGACAATATGGAAGAAATGGACAAATTCTTAGAAATGCACAACCTTCCGAGACTGAACCAGGAAGAAATAGAAAATATGAACAGACCAATCACAAGCACTGAAATTGAAACTGTGATTAAAAATCTTCCAACAAA
>NC_041225.1:53507124-53554015 GCF_002837175.3 Physeter macrocephalus
ACATAGAGAATCCTAAAGATGCTACCAGAAAACTACTAGAGTGAATCGATGAATTTGGTAAAGTAGCAGGATACAAAATTAATGCACAGAAATCTCTAGCATTCCTATACACTAATGATGAGAAATCTGAAAGTGAAATTAAGAAAACACTCCCATTTACCACTGCAACGAAACAAATAAAATATCTAGGAGACAAAAGGAGACAAAAGACCTGTATGCAGAAAATTATAAGACACTGATGAAAGACATTAAAGATGATACAAACAGATAGAGAGATATACCATGTTCTTGGATTGGAAGAATCAATATTGTGAAAATGACTATACTACCCAAACCAATCTATAGATTCAATGCAATCCTTATCAAACTACCAATGGCATTTTTCACAGAACTAGAACAAAAAATTTCACAATTTGTATGGAAACACAAAAGACCCCAAATAGCCAAAGCAATCTTGAGAAAGAAAAATGGAGCTGGAGGAATCAGGTTCCCTGACTTAAGACTATACTACAAAGCTACAGTAATCAAGACAGTATGGTACTGGCACAAAAACAGAAATATAGATCAATGGAACAGGATAGAAAGCCCAGAGATAAACCCATGCACATATGGTCACCTTATCTTTGATAAAGGAGACAAGAATACACAGTGGAGAAAAGACAGCCTCTTCAATACGCGGTGCTGGGAAAACTGAACAGCTACATGTAAAAGAATGAAATTAGAACACTCCCTAACACCATACACAAAAATAAAGTAAAAATGGATTAAAGACCAAAATGTATGGCCATACATTATCAAACTCTTAGAAGAAAACATAGGCAGAACACTCTGTGACATAAATCACAGCAAGATCCTTTTTGACCCACCTCCTAGAAAAATGCAAATAAAAACAAAAATAAACAAATGGGACCTAATGAAACTTAAAAGCTTTTGCACAGCAAAGGAAAACATAAGACGAAAAGACAACCCTCAGAATGGGAGAAAATATTTGCAAATGAAGCAACTGACAAAGGATTAATCTCCAAAATTTACAAGCAGCTCATGCAGCTCAATATCAAGAAAATAAACAACCCAATCCAAAAACGGGCAGAAGACCTAAATAGACATTTCTCCAAAGAAGATATACAGATTGCCAACAAACACATGAAAGAATGCTCAACATCGTTAATCATTAGAGAAATGCGAATCAAAACTACAATGAGATATCTTGTCATACCGGTCAGAATGGCCATCATTCAAAAATCTACAAACAGTAAATGCTGGAGAGGGTTTGGAGAAAAGTGAACCCTCTTGCACTGTTGGTGGGAATATAAATTGATACATCCACTATGGGGAACAGTATGGAGGGAGGTTCCTTAAAAAACTTAAATTGATACATCCACTATGTATGGAGATCAGTATGGAGGTTCCTTAAAAAACTAAAAATAGAACTACCATACGACCCAGCAATTCCACTACTGGGCATATACCCTGAGAAAACCATAATTCAAAAACATTCATGTACCACAATGTTCATTACAGCTGTATTTACAATAGCCAGGACATTGAAGCAACCTAAGCGTCCATCAACGGATGAATGGATAAAGAAGATGTGGCACATATATACAATGGAATATTACTCAGCCATAAAGAGAAACGAAATTGAGTTATTTGTAGTGAGGTGGATGGACCTAGTCTGTCATACAGAGTGAAGTAAGTCAGAAAGAGAAAAACAAATACTGTATGCTAACACATATATATGGAATCTAAAAAACAAACCAAAAAAATGGTCATGAAGAACCTAGGGGCAAGACGGGAATAAAGACGCAGGCTTACTAGAGAATGGACTTGAGGATATGTGGAGGGGGAAGGGTAAGCTGGCACAAAGTGAGAGAGTGGCATGGACATATATACACTACCAAATGTAAAATAGCTAGCTAGTGTGAAGCAGCCACATAGCACAGGGAGATCAGCTCCGTGCTTTGTGACCACCTGGAGGGGTGGTATACGGGGGGGGGGAGGGAGGGAGACGCAAGAGGGAAGAGATATGGGGATATATGTATATGTATAACTGATTCACTTTGTTATAAAGCAGAAACTAACACACCATTGTAAAGCAATTATACTCCAAAAAAGATGTTAAAAAAAAAAGAAAAAGAAACTGAGGTTCAATGGTCTCAGTGATTTGGGCAACGTTAGCAGCAGTTAATGTCAGAGCTGGGACTTGAACCCACAAATCCTGATCTCAAGACTGTTTTAGGGCTCTTTATAAATCCTTGTTACTCCTTTAGCAATCCTATCATGCTGTGGTTTGTCAGATAAATATTTCTTTCCATTAGAGCTGAAATTATTATCAACAGAAAATCTATCTTGTTGAGTAATTTGCTGGGGGGAGGGAGAGATGATGTCATCATGGTCATATGGTACAAAGTCACTGAATTCTGTACACACACACACACACGAGTTATTTATAAATATAAAGAATTTAATTTAGCCAAAGTGTCATTTAATAATGAATAAAGCATCTCATCTCTATTTGTTCAGTTACACTCCACGTAGTAAACACAAGAGATATAAACTAGAATTAAACTGTTTTCAATTTTTTATTTTAAATTGAAACAAAATGCACCACCATACCCGTGCTTTCTATTATCACCCCTGCTGCATCCTCACATGTTTTCTTTTTCTTGTGTTTTAAATGAAAATGTTTCACATGCCTTCAGTCAATCTAACAATAATCAAAAAGTGATTCTGGATCAACACACACAAAATTGGGGGAAAGAATTAGTTTACTGGAGTCCAGGCAAATCACAAGATAAAACAGAAGTCAGTGTATCGGCGAGTTAGCGATTTAGTTTATTTTATTATTTGATTTGGTTTCTCTATAGTCAGAGGCTAGCAAAATTACTTCTGAATTTCTAGATGTTAAGAATCTAGAATTGTTGAAATCTGAATTTTTCTGTCTCGATAATTGACTGAAAATGAAGCAAAGATATATTTCCCTTTATTTTTGTTTCGAAGGTTCAATGGAATAAATTTCACAGAAAACAAATATTGGAGAAACTAATACAATTCTTCAAGGCATCCTGCTGTTTCTTAGAAGTTCCCTAACCCCACACCAATATTCCCACGTGATCACAGTTTCAAAATGACCTCCTTTTATCCTGCCCCATGACTGGAAATCACCTTAAAATTCAATATCGGAGGATGAACTTTCCAGGTTCAATTTCCCAAGTGTCTTAATTGTAATTTTATCCAATTTGTTGGTAGCGACTCCCAGGAGTTGCTCAAGGACACGAAAGCTGCCCTTTTTAACCCTGCCTGCTTGTCCCCCTCTCCTTGCACGGAAGCTCTGTAATAAATGAGGAACGCACAACTGTGCTGGGTGGTCACATCTGCTCATGATTTCCTCTACGCGCTTGCTTTACGAAGGCACTGGAGAGTCACTGAGAAGCAGAGCAACTTCTTAGCCATTAGTTTGTAAAAATCCCCCTGCCCTGATATGTTTTAAAACATGAGCATCATAACGTCGATGTTCTCAGAAGGTATTAGTCTCCCTGCCTCTCTTTCAGGGAAGTCCTGAGTTACTTTCTTAGAAAGAGTGGATGCAGCTAAAAGCTAATAGTTCTGAGTATAAGCTTGAGTACATGTCTGAACTCTTGACTTCAGGTCAAGCTAACCTAAAAAAATGAGAAATTCAATCTTGTCCTATTTGTGAGCCCTGATCGGGTCTGACACCACTGAGGAGAGTTTTTAAGTTCAGAGATTGGCACTAGCTGGTACCCAGGCAGTGGGAGGGAGTCCACACAAGCTGGTCGCCCAGGCTGATGGTTAGAGACAAAAGCCCCTCTCTACTAAAGCTGCAGGTGCATGAGCCAGAAGAGTAGTCTAAGCTCCTATCCTAAGTAAAATGACTCAGGTTAAAACTAAATAGATGCATCTGAATAGGTCACCGATGTAAGGAGATCCTGAGGTAGGAAGCAGAGCCTGGATTGAAAAGAGAGAAAGGTAAGCAGGAGGGTGTTCGGAGAAATTGCATAGACAGGTTTTTATACATCCTCAGTAATATATTGGGTGGATGGTCAGGATTTATTTAAAAGTCCATGGATGGAGCTGACCTCACCACATGAGAATGCCTCCCCTAGCAGGGCTGGGTCTGAGTTTGCCAAGGCTGGTACACTCCTAAGTCAGAGGTACATCCTCATGACTGTTCTTCAGGGTCTACCCTTTACTGCTGATGCATGACATGGGGCCAATGGAGCTGAGGAACTCTTTCAAGCATATTTGGGCTGTTTCAGGGAAATCAGTACTCATTATTAGGTTCTAGTGTAGTTGGTGGAATTTCAGCAGAGAGGCCAGGGCTGGTGCGGACACACATGAGGAAGAATGATGGAGTCGGCTGCCACAAGTTCATCCCATTGTTCTCCTCCCAGGCAGCTGGTATCCATAGGTCAGAAGAAAGAGGTCAGAGGGCAAGCTGAAATTCTACCAACTACTAGAATAATGGTGGTACCAGGAGGTGCAGAAAGAAGTGACTCAGTGTTTTAGGTGGAGGAAAGCAGTGGAGTTTTATATGGGAAATCCACAGTGGCTACTGAGTAGAACAGTTGTGTTGAACAGTTGTCTTTAAAAGATACAATTATGAGTGTACTTCTCTAAGACCAGACTGACATGCTCACTCTAACCATTAGTCTATAAATTTTGGAAAGGTGAATGGAACTATAGATGAACAGCCTCCTCCAAACTGGTATTTAAGTGGTCGGGTTATATTAGGCCCTGAAAGACTTCCTTGATAAATAGGGAGGGTATCAGGGAATGGTGCCCTGGTGGGAAGGATCAGGATAGGGAGTAAGCCCTAAATTGGTTTTTTATGGAGGATGCCTATATCAGTCAGGGCAGGCTAGGTTATGCTGCAGTAAAAATTACCCCCAAATCTGAATGGCTTAAAAGAAGAAATTTCATTTATCATTCAGGGTGTTTGTCCCTTAGGTATCTGCTGGGGGCCCTACTCCATTTACTTTCACTCAGGAATCCACAACAAGGGAGATTTAATCTGTGTGCTGCCATGTTTGTTCTGGCAGGAAAATGAGAACACAGCAAATCATGCACCAGCCCTTAAAACCCAGCCCACAGTTGACATTTGTCACTTCTGTTCTCATTTCATTGATTACAGCAAGTCATGTGGTCACACCTAACCCTAAGAGGGCAGAGAAGTGCAAGTTGTCCATGTGCCCAAAAGGAGGACTAAAAATATTTCATGATCAGCACTAATGATTACCAAAATGTCCACTTCACTAAGATGGTATCATGACCATGGGAAGGGAGGGGGTTGGTCTGAAATGATGGTGTGTCTGAACAGTTCACAGTTTGCTGGATATGTGGCACTAGCTCAGCACTGCCACCATCACCGCCCAACTCCCACCTCAGTCCTCTCCTTGACCTGGGTATTATAGGTGTCAATTTCTGTAATAGGTGAATTAATGGAGCCCCAAAAACACACATGTCCTAATCCCTAGAATCTATGAATACGTTACTTTATATGGCAAAAGTAACTTTGCAGATGTGATTAAGTTAAGGATCTTGGGATGCGGAGATGATCATGGATTATCCAGGTGGACCCAATGGAATCACAGGGGCCCCTATAAGAGGGAGATGGGAGTGTATGTTAGAGAAAAAAAAGAGATTTGAGGATGTTACACTGCTGGGTTTGAAGATGGAGGATGGAGCCACAAGCCAAGGAATGCAGGTAGTCTCTAGAAGCTGGAAAGGGGAAAGAAATAGAGTCTCTACTAGAGCTTCCAGAGAGAACATGGCCCTACCTACACCTTGATTTTAGCAAAGTTAGTGTGTCTCAGACTTCTGAACTCCAGAACAGTAAGAGAATAAAATTGTGTTGTTTAGATTACCACTAAATCTGTGGTAATATTTCCAATAGCAAGAGGAAACTAATACAATGTCCCAGAAAATGTGATGTAAGAGGAAAGTCCTCAGACAGAGTTTGGAATGGGCAAAGTTAGATGACAGGAGGCATTGTTGCAAAGCTGTAGTGTTGGTACATGATGAGTGTGAATTTCATGGCCACCATTCAAACCCATTGACCTGGGAGGGCAGGCGGCTGCAACTCCAAAGGTATCCCTAACAAAAGAACTTGGTCCTGTCGCTTAATTATGTTTTAAATGAGTAAAACACAACCCCACATGTGCAGAAACATGAATTCCTTCTTGCTTTTCTTCCTCCTAACGTTTCCCTCTCCATACCTCCCCCGCTCTCAGCTTCAACTCCTTTCCATTTCAGCTGAACCAGCAGCAGATGCCAATACTGAGCAAGGTAGTCATGATTTTAAACACCTTCACTTGCAGAGCATAGCATCATTCCAGGACGATCATAGGGTCAACCACACACCCGAAACTTAAATCTGCTCTACAACTTCCGTTCCAGGTTAATTTCTATATGTAAAACGGAGTTAGGTTTTAGACTCCAAAAACTATAAACAGTGTTTTACTATGTGCA
Organism: Physeter macrocephalus; assembly: GCF_002837175.3. Classification (NCBI taxonomy): domain Eukaryota; kingdom Metazoa; phylum Chordata; class Mammalia; order Artiodactyla; family Physeteridae; genus Physeter; species Physeter macrocephalus. The sequence goes on from NC_041225.1 coordinate 53,513,614, forward strand.
GGGATGTCACTTAGAGCTGTACAGATTGTGCACAACCCAGTCCTATGGGGACACCATGCCAAGAGGTCCATGTCAATGGTGCTTCCAAAAATTCTGCAGTCCACAACTCACACAACTGTATGTGGCAGCCTTATACTCTACAAATACCCATTCAGATATTTGAAAAGTGGGTGAGATGTAGGACAATTCTTCACTGTGCAGAACCATCCCACCTATCTAGCATCTGTGGCCTCCACCCATTCTGTAACAGTAGCACACCTCAGTCATTCTGACAACACAAAACACTCCACAAACTTACAAACTGCTCCTGTGGAACAACAGTGCATTCATGCTTCATTTCTCTGATCTCATCTTTTAAGCTCTCATTCTTGCAATCACACCAATCTTCTTGATACTCTTTTAACAGTCCATGTTTCCTCCTTCCTCAAGAGTCTTTGCAACTTATTTCTCTGGGATGAACACTCTGAGGCTTAACATCTCCAAACTCTCCTTCACTCCCTTCATACCCCTGCCCAAATGTCACCTTATCAAAAAGTCCTTCTCTGGCCACCCTATGTAAGATAGAAATCCCACACCTACCCCAGCCCTTCTTGTCCCTCTTATTTTGCTTTATTTTTCTTAACATCATGATCACTCTCTATAGCACTATCTTTTACTGAGTTATTTATTTTCTGTATCCCTTCACTAGCACTTAAGTTCCATGAGGCCAGGAACTTGACCTGTTTCATTCACTGTTATACCCCCAGCACCCAGGACAGTGCCTTCCTTGCCCTAGCCATTCAATAATTATTTGTGCCATGAATAGTACATGGTAACAACTTCACTCATGATAGCATATGCTCAGTGACACTCCTTTTCCCATTTATCCAAGTCAATGAATTCAATCACTTCACTTCCCTCCTTCCTATTCATAACTTGAGTTGCACTGCCCAAAGTAAAAAAAGATCAGATAGTCAGCAAGTCCTATCTTAGAACATTATATCACATTGATGTTTCTTGTATGAGGGGATGAATGCAGAGTAGTTTTCAGATAAGAAGTTGTGTGTTTTCACTAAGTTCATTTAACATAAGTATGCTCTCCATATAGGTCTGGAAGACAAAGATAAAGATAGAAATTGGGCATGGCATGACACAAGGAACTTGACGGGCATTATCACATTTAATCTGTACAGCCATCTTACAAAATAGAGAAAACTAAAGCTATTTCACCTAAGAGAAAACCAAGGTTCAGTGATATTAAGTTAATACCAGAGTAGAATTAAAAACCATGCCTGTCTAACTGTAAAATTTATGGTCACTTTACCACATCACTGGAGTGAGACAATGAAATATGCTGAACACAAGTGCAATTTCCTCAAGATATGAGCATCATTTTAAGGGTCACAGTTTATTAAAAAAAATCCTAGATTCATTTTCAAGAATATTTATTTTATGCTCATTTATGGACAATATCTGGAAACACTTGAGAAATGAGGTCAACTCTCCCTTATCTTTAGACAAATTATACAAGATTTTGGCTCACTCATGGCAAATTTTTGTTTAAAGCCAGTTTATTAACCAACAGCACCTGCTCTGCTTAATGAATCGCTTTCTTGATATTATTGGCAGTCTGTACCCTACCTACTTAATTACTGTGTTCTAAAATAATCAATGTCTTTTGTCTTACCGAGGCCAAAGCCAAGACAAATTATGAGACAGAGAGATGCTTCTGTGCTCCTCCCATCCCTTCCTTGTTAGGATCTTGCTAGAGGAGAAGAGAGAAATAAAAGGAAGATAGACTGCAAGGAGAACTGCTTACTCAACAGTAGGTCTGACATGTAAAGGTCAATAACCAGAATCCTAGTAGGGCATCCCAATAGCCAATGTTCAGCTGGCTTTGGACACTGGCTATTGGGAATCTTAGAAGTCAAAGAAGTATTAATCACTTCCTTGTGCACCATATTGAGTGGTTTCTACATTATTATTTAGTGCTCACAATATGGGAATTTACTGTTAGCTCTAATTTACAAATGAGATGTTGAGAACCTTCACTAAGCTTAGATATAAAGGAACTAGAATCCCACCCAAGTCTATCTGACTCCAGGGCCCAAGTCCTTCACCACTGAACTATGGTGCAGGACAGGAGCATTCTATGTCAGAGAATGCAGGAGCATCTCAATTTCCAGTGCCAGTCTGTAGAAGCAGGATCTTTGGCTCATGGCTAGATAGAAAAGGGCCATGATCTACACCCTGAGGTAAGAGTAGGACACAACCAAGTGCGCCCAGGCCTAGCTAAGTATACCAGAGCCTGGTAAACATATAATCTGTGATCCACAGGTCAATGAGTCTCAATTCAGGTAAGGTGCTGCTCATGGCATCTCAAAAGCTTTTGGATGAAACTGTACACAAGGACCTAACTGCAGATAAAACATTGTGGAAGAAGACCTCATAGTCCAACAAAAATTATCAAGACTCTTAAACGTACAAAACATTATCTACTTCATTCATTCTACTAATATTTCTCTTTTTCTGAATAACCCCCAAATACAATGGTTGTTGTATTCATTTTCTATGTGCAATACAGAAAATCATCTTAAACATATCCCTCTTCTAAACCTATAACCCTGAACTACAGATGAGTTAATCAAGGTGCTTTCCTGTTAGCAATCAGCTTACACCATCACCAGATTTACCCCTCAACAGGATACTTCTCTGGTTACCTCTGCTTGGGTCCTCCTGTTCTGGCCCTTGCCTCACAGATACAATTGAAACCAAGAGGATTTCAGGGAAAGCCAAGAAACATTGTGAGCCAGACAGCTCTAAGAATCAATCAAGTAATGCTCCCATGCCATTGTAAAGCAATCATACTCCAATAAAGATGTTAAAAAAAATAAAATAAAATAAAAGCTGATGTAAAAAAAAAAAAAAAAAGTAATGCTCCCATGGAGCCAACATGACCCTCAGTCTGAACACTGAATGTACAGTCTAGTCAGTCCACAGGTCTTTTAAAAATATTTTATTAAAGGTCTTTACAGAGTAACACCCAGACTCCAGATCCAGCTGCCAAGGATACCCTACTATACTATGAGAACTGGCTGGGGCACGGTAACTGGCTCCAGCTTCCCAACCTTCTCCTCAGAGATGGGAGTGGTGGGTGGTATCTCATTTTGGGGTTCCACAATGCTCACGAGGTCAGGAAGGGGCTTCTTAAGGCCAATCTTACCACTTGGGTCCCAAGGCAGCATGACCTTCACTTTGATGCCCAGCACACCCTGACTGAGTAGCATGTGGCACATGGCAGTGTCAACATAGTAGTTAACAGAGTCCCAGATCATCAGGCCATCCACAAACTTCATGGATTTAGCCCTATGTCCTCAGAGTTTCCCAGTACCATGACTATGCAGGCTTTAGCCCCACATTCCATGATGAACCGCAGCATACCATAGCAGGCCCTCCTCCACACAGCAAGTCCTCCTAGGAATCTGTAATACAGAGACTCTGCCTGGGCAATAGCACACAGATCTCTTGTGGCCACCCTTTCAGTATAAAGCTCTACACTGCCCTCAGGGAAGCTAGATCTTTTCTGAACCACAGCAGTCAGTATGCAGATCTGCTGGCCCTTCTCACCAGGAACATTCTGCATACTGGTGGCCAGGATAATGATTTCTGTCATGGCTGGTGTAACTCAGAACTCCGTAGTATCCATCTTCAGCCAGCTCTTGAGTGAGAAACCCATTCAATTCAGCTTTGAAGATGTTATCGGTGACAAACTTCCTCTCCTTGGAAATTTGCACCACCATCTTGCCGCCGTGTGCCGCCATAAGGAAAAACTACTAACATACCTTGAGTTCATACTGTGTAGCAGACACTTTTCTGAGTTTAGACTTTTGAGATCCAAATTAGAGTAGTCTAAATATGTAGTTTTGTTTATCTCGATTTAACTACCCTATTCCTGAGCTGCGTTCCTGAAACTTAACTGTAGTAGAAGTTTTCCAGGTAAAGGAAAGAAAGGAAATTCAGGCCAGGAAATAAGTGGCATGAATAAATGACAGGAAATGTGAAAGTCTTTACCTGATTTGGGGAAAGGTGAGAAGTATAAGATGGGTGAAATATAAGGTCATGGACATGGTGGGTGAGGATGACAAAGTCGCCATCTTTATTGTACTCTGTGGGGGAAACTTCAGGAGGGAGAAGATGTAGAAATTATTGGAGGCAGACAAGACTTTTTGTTACCTTACACTACACTTCTTTCATCTCAGGCGCTTTAGCTCTCAGTCCATCTCATTCTCAGGAGGAATGTGCTTTGACATCCAAACATTTTGATTCAGGATGTTTCAAGGAAGGCTTGATTTCTGTGAGAAAAATCTGGATGGGTTCCCAGCTTCTCCTCTGTCCGGCCTTCATTCACAGCATGCTTTCCTCATTCTCTTTGATGTGAATTTTCAAAACATCGTTGGGTGTAATCAATATTCAAACATAATTTCAATAAACCCATCCAAAAGCAGGTTCAAATGTTTCCACAATACTTCTCACCAGCTTTGAGTGCTCCTTCTGGCCATCAGAGTCACCACCATAAAGTGTATGGGTTGGCTCTAAACAAGAATGGCCAATTAAGGGGACTAGTAGAGACAGAAATCTAGCACCAGTTCTGCTCCTGAAGTTGAAGAGCTCAACAGGAGGTGGCATCACCCCCAAAATAAAGCACTTGATTTTTCCCATACACATAAACTGCTTAGGCTATTAGCAGCCTTTTGGCCCAACAGAAAAAACAGGCCTATGTAACACATTACTATTTCAGCCAGAAAGAATAATAACAAAAGATAGATAATTTTGTCTAGAAGAAAATGAGTTGAACCCTCAGAGAATAACAAAATGTGACTTTATATAAAATAATACAATACATGTAAATAAGTGCCTGTCGTACAGTAAGCAGAACACTGATGTCTACTTATTACTAATATCGGTAATAATATTTCATTTTCATTATCTATTATTTTTAGGGTATTGAGTGTTTATGTAATTGATTTTTAAAGTTACCAAAAAAATCCATGGCTATCATTTCAGTGTAAATTGAATGTAGTTGCTCTGATCTATAAAAGAAGACAAAGGCTATCATGATATATATTTTCAAAGCTGATGAAAATATGGCAGTGTTTTAAGTTTTGACAGAACTGAGTGAGAAAGTACTCCAGAGTTATATTATTCTTGCTAATTTTCAGGATGCTTAAAATGTTTTATAATTTCATATACTATATAAATATTCTAACCTCCCCAAATAGAAAAGACAGCCTTGATACTAGAAGTGGGGGCAAGGAAACTCTAACACTAAGTCAAGTGGCTGAGATCTGGTCCTATTTACTTCCTACATGACCTTGAGCTGATCAATTTACTACATCTCTAACCAAGCATTTTCTCACCTGTAAAATGTAAGAATTGGACTAGAAGATCTCTCAGGTTCTTTACTCAAATTTTATGACCAAGTCTACTCTTTGACAGCTAAAAAAGATAGGGTTGATTTTAGTGCATGCTGCCTGTCCCCATATCTTGAAGATAACTGATTGCCTAGAAGGGTCAAAGATGTGCCATCTGCTTCTATTACCAATTACATTGTGAAGCTGCCTCAAGTTTAAAAAAGAAAAATTTAGTGAAAAACAGAAGTTGGCAGGAAATGTGCTGTAAATAATATCACCCCCACACATTTACTGAATAATTCATAACCAGTACGTAGTAGAAGCATAATTTTTAAAATGACATTTTCCCCAAATACCTGAATGTTCTGACATCAGTAACAAATGATTTAGTTGGCATTACCTTAAGTATTACAGTGTTTAGAGATTGACACCTCACATTTATTTTATTCTTATCAATTTCCTTTAAATCAACTTTGCTGTATTATATCGGAATGAAATATTTGCCATAGTTGACTATCCCTCATTATTTTTCACATATCCTTTCTAAATATTCTTTATCCAATGTTTTTTCTTTTGAAATATTCCATTTTTCCTCACCAGTGAGACCCTTCACTTTCATTCAAACTGCATAAAATAATCTTACAATTTGATAAATTAATATAAAAACATTTTCATTATGTATAAGGAGAACTAGTATTACGTTAGTGATTTTTCAATCTGATACAATGAAAACATACTTGTTCCAATTTATTTTACTCACCACTATCTTTTTTTAAAATTTATTTATTTTTGGCTGCGTTGGGTGTTCATTGCTGTGTGCAGGCTCTAGGTGCATGGGCTGCAGTAGTTGTGGCTCGTGGGCTCTAGAGTGCAGGCTCAGTAGTTGTGGCGCATGGGCTTAGTTACTCCGTGGCATGTGGGATCTTCCCTGACCAGGGCTCGAACCCATGTCCCCTGCATTGGCAGGCGGATTCTTAACCACTGCGCCACCAGGATAATCCCTCACCATTTTCTTTTATCCTCTCTACCATTTTATATTGGCCTCCTCAAACTGCAATTTGCTCCAATTTTTAACGAAATTGTATTGCTGTCCAAATTCTTTCTCAAATAGGATAAGATATACTTATGTCTTCTACTGCATCACCAAGTTACACCACAAAAAACACTCAAACAAAGTGAGATTATATGAGGAATTTTGCATAGCAGTACTCCTACACCAATTAAAATTTACAAGGAGCATTAGTATCACCTGTGTCTTAGAACTTCAATCCAATGTCAGCTGAGTCTCCCAAGTGAGCCAATCATAGCCCTTCCCACCTTTAATTGCATCCCATAACTGCGTCCCTTTGAGAATTCAAGGTGCTTCCCTGACAGTTCTCCAATCTGCCAACACAACCTCTAACCCATTCAGGTCATATACACTTTTTAGAAGAATGCAGGGGCATCTCCAGATTTTCTGAATAGGAAGGGCTTCTGGGCAGCTCTCTGATTTGAAGAAGTAGTTATATAACTTGAAGCCAGAGACACAGAAAACTTGCTATTTTTCTTAGATTGTATGAACATTCAGATTGTTTTGGGGGTTCCCCTCGTCATAAGCCGTCCCTTGGTTTCTCAGCCGCAACAATGACTTGACTTTTCATTTGACCAGGAAGTCCTATTACAAGCCAAGTCCCAGAGGGTGGGAGTTAAGTCCACTTCCTTATACAGGCTTTCAGATGTTAACTATGCTGTGGGATACTGTCTGGCTAGGGCAAATGGCTTTGTGTACAAAATGAAGTTTTCCTTTTATTCAGCCTGAAAATTTTCTATCTATTGACAACTGTCATGATTAGCCATCCTGGAGAACTCTTTTTACTGGCTCAAAAGTATATGTGTTGAATTTTTTTAACTGTTATTCATTCTTTCATTTATTCAATAAATATTTATTGAGAGCTCACTACTGTGCGTCAGGTATTGTTCTAGGCACTTTGTGAGTACTTGAAAATTGACTATAGATTGATAATAAAATAAAACCAAAATTAGTGCTTTTGGTGGGGTTTTTGTGCTTATTTCAACCTATGAATTACAATATTCTTCAACACTATAGCTTAAGAGTAAATAAAGAAGGGCTAAATGACAGACCTATGGATAAATAGAATAGACTAAATACCTACCTAAGTCTTCATTTGAGCTCACCACCCACATGTGTTTATTCTCTCTCTCTCGTTCTCTCTCTCATTCTCTCTCTCTCTCCCCCTATCACACTCCTAAGGTTCCCATTCATATTTCCAACTCTATGCTTAATGACAGATACCTCCTGTCAATGAATAATGTGTTACCACAGATGGGTAGCACACTACCCCCACTTAAACTCATCTTCTGCCTTGGATAGATCACCCACTCAGTTGTAGTACCAATGGGTCCCTTGGGAAGTGGGCACTGAGATGATGTTAGGAGTGCAAGAGGTTTATTGTGTTGTGACTGGAGAAAGGGTGGGTTAATGCTTGTGACAAATAAAAAGGGAGAGGAAGCAGGATGGGATGGGGAAAAGATCAGATCACCACACAGATCTGACAAAGTCTTGCCAACACAATGAGGAGCAGTGGAACAACGCTTTATCAGGTAGAAATGGCCAGGTCCTAGTACCTCTGTGCTCAGTAGCTGGCTAGTCACTGCCCAGGAAGAGCATAGCTTCATCTGGAAAACTGAAGTGGGTCCTGAAGGCATTAGCAGCTGGAGGCTGTCAACTGACCACACTCCCCATAGCTGAACATCAAGTTCTATCTTGAAGGAAAATCCAAGCCCAGGCAACCACAGTGTTCTCGAGAACAGAGCCCTAAGGAAATGGAATAAGACACTCCTAAGAATTAGACCATGAACGGGACCAAGAGAAAGAGCTGCCTAAAAGGGATGTAGGAGGACTGAGAAGAGTGACCAAAGGAGATACCCAGAACATCTCTTGGGTACCTGTGTCACAGAGGACCCCAAAACACTGTGACAACTGCAGGGAGTGAAGACATGAGCCTAGTGTTTTAATAATCTGACCCTGGACCAGGAATCACTCCTGGCTCCACCATGTAAGAACCTGGTGATATTGGTCATTACCCAACCTCTCCACATTGCAGCGTCCCTATCTGTACAATGTATTAATGTAAGAGGAGTATTAAAAATTAGAGATAAAGATAAAATCACTATAACATATTAAGTTCTCAATATTTATTTACCATTATTATTGCCATTGTTGTTGTTGCCAGTTGTTGTTCTATTGAAGACCTTGTTAACCTACTTCAGATTTGCCCCAGATTCCCAGGGCAGGGCTGCTAGCATACAGTCTACTTGAGTGGATAAGGCAGACTCTGGAGATGAACTGCCTGACTTCAAATCCCAACTCTACTATCTAAGAGTTGTGAAGTCTTGAGTAATTATTGAACTTCTCAGTACCTCAGTTTTCTAATCTGCAAGAGAAGGATAACAACAGTACATATTTCCTGAGTTTATTTCAGGAAATGTACTTAGTACAGAGCAAGCCACTAAGTAAGTGCTCAATAAATGGTAGCTGTTAGCACTTAAAAGCATTTTTGCTTTATTATAAAATAAATACATTTATTTCAAAACATTTCAAAAATAGAGCTTTTTTAAACTAAAACAAAACCAAAAAAGTTCCATTTGTTTCCTGTAAAAAAGACTAAATCCTTCTCAGTTTGTACAATCCCAAATAAATAGTCTACATAGAGTCAGCCAAAATTCTATGCTGCTTTCTGCTAGCACCTAGTATGTTTTCAACATACTATTTAAATATTCTTTACTTATTCTTTAATGACTATCTTACAGGTCACTGTAAGGAAAAAAACCTCCATCATCTGCATAAATTCTGCACTTAACTTTCTCCTTGTTCCAGCTCAAAAAGCAAAAATGAATGCAGTGGACTCAGATGGAAAACTGTTGATGCATGTTATTCTTTGGTCTGTGTTTTTAGTTTTGATTCTAGGTACATCCACAGACTACATAACATCTGGTTGGAAATCTTTTCAATAATCTAGGTCTTCGGCATCATGTTGACAAAACTGGATGATTGATTGTTCCTGACATATTTTTTAATCCAGATGTTTGGATTTCCTGAAGGCCTGGCCCAAGTGTTGGTTTGTTCTTGGAATGACATTATGGTGCAAGCATCTTGAAATTCAGAACTCTATTTTATAAACCTACTCAGCAAAATGCCCTATACACTTAATCCCATAAATGCTACTTGATTTTTTATTCAACCAAATTGTTAATTGAAAAGGCATTGAGAGGATTCTAGAGATGCAATACTCAGGAAATGTATTAACAACAGAGCACAAAAATGAAGAAACAGTCACTAAATGGCATTTATTAATTTTAGGTACAAACTCCAGACTTCCATAGACTTACCTCAAGGCCTGAAAAAGACATGGTTAAGTTACTCTATCTTACAGCTGGATTGTGTTCTGAATGCCTGTTGGTAGTTAGAATGAATTTACTCATTGTCAAAAGTTATAAAGATGGTAAAGTCCCAAGGTTAGTCCACAAAAATCTGTTTAACTGGCAACAAAGCTTCATATTATTAACCAACTCCCAGAGCTCTGCCTTGAGTCTTCTGGGTTCTGTGTGTCCCAGGACTTTACAGTACTTAGTTATAAATAATCCGTAAACTGCTCTAAACCAGGGAGGGCCTAAACTGTAACCCCTGATCTCAACAACTCCAGCCTTAAAGGGCTGACCAGTTGTGGAGAGTGGGCCTAGTGGTGCCTCTGTTGCTAGGCAGCTTCCACCTCAAGAAAGCAAGATTAAAACATGTGGACATACCAGTCATATTTACTGCCTTAATTTTCCCTCCAGTTTATACTTCCCAGAGTCTAATTTCATAACACCTGATATTTCCCACTTTTAATGTCTTTCTAGTCTTATTTTTTTCTTCTTAGTCTTTTGGTGGCTGGTCTTTTAAAGACCAATGTGAAGAATTTTAATATGCAATTATAAACTCACAGTGGTCCATAAATTTGGTTCCTCCTTCCCTAACACCAACAAATTGAGTCCTGGAACCACCAATAATTGACCAAAAATATGAAAAATATTGGTGAGTCAATGTGAATTAAAGAAAATAAAAAGTAAACTCATATATATTGAATGTGATATCATCTTGAAAATGTATATATCTCATTTTTATTCATTATTTTCTGGCTCACTATCGGCTCAGGCATTTAGCCCCAGAGCCTTCCCTGATCCCAACTCCACCTCCAGCCTTGTTACACGTCTCTCCTTTGTGCTTCTAACTTCCTTATGTCTTTCTCTGTGATTGCCCTCACCACATTGCACTAAAAATGTCTATTTATATATCTTTATTTCTGATTAGACTGTAACCTTCTGGAAGCAAGAACTTTGACTTATCTGTCCTCTTATCCCCCACACTAGCAAACTGCCTGTATATAGTGTAGGTGCTCAAGAAGTTTTTATGAATAAATTACTCTCTATCGGGCACCAAACAATATGCAAGATGTTTTTACAAATATTTGGATTTATAATGTAATACTATATTTTTAAATTATAGGTATTATCACATGTAATTCTAGCAAAAAAACCTTATGAGATAGGTAAGACTATTACCAGTTTAGAGGGGTTGAGTCACACCATAAGAAAGGGTCAGAACTGGCACTGAAAGTCAGAGGAAAGGATCTCCAAAGCCCTGTGTCCACCACTCTTTCCCACTGCTTGTATGAGCTACTGGCACTGCAGAATGATGTGTTACTCACTTTTTTCCAAAATAAACCATCTACTTGTTCTCTTCCATTAATAGGTAACCAAGAATTAGTAAGATTTGCTTGCAATTATCTTGTCTTAGACATTACACTTAAGAGTCTAGTCAAGCACACATTTTTTTCTATCAATGTCCAAGTGACAGCATTAACCATGTAGCTTCATTATAATAACTGAGAGATAATTCCATCAGAAATCTCACAGGCCCTGGGTATGAGCTGCATGGGCTATCTATGGAAAACCCTATCTTCTTTGTTAACTATAAGATCTGGTTTGTGTCAGCTGTTAAAAGGGCTTGGAGATGATGTGAAGATCCCTCTGGCCCTGTGGGCATCATCATCATGAATTAATAGACGAAATACCGCCTGCACACACACTTGGAAAACACCACCAGCTTGTATTCTTCATCGTCTTACATTTTCCACTCACAGGTTCCAGGATCAGAGAGGAAGTCGGGAATCATTAAAAACAACAGCTGAAAAAAGGGAGAAAGGCAGAGCTCACTCATTTCCTAATGGCAACAAAATGATCAGGAGAACAAGTTCAGGACCCCTATGCCTTGTTGCAGAGAGTGACAAGATTAAAAAGGATAAGATGTTGCTGCCAAGATGCTGAGGAGCCATCTCAGAGAACTTGGAAGGTGATTCCAAGACCTATGGTCAGAGCATGGACTTCCAGGCAATCCCCTAAATGATATTCAAGATGAGGCCTGCCTTCAGGAATCAACATGAAGGCTCCAGATCAGCATATGAGTGTGAAACACCTGGAAAAAGTAGGGCGAAAATCAAAGCTCATCTCTTAGTGAAGAGGAAATCTAGCATGATATTGGCTAGGGAAGGAAAGATACCCTGGATGGCTACCTAGGACAGAAGATGCTCTCATGGTGTCTGAGGTCAAACTAAGCACTTTTATCCTCAGAGACCTAGGTTGCAGTATATTTGGACCATTAGATCATTGTAAGAACAGACTCATCCACGTCTACCAATTTTAATCCCTCTGAATTTTTGCCTCTACCGTTCTCTGTGGAATATTACGTCCCATTTTGGGACTACATGAAGAAACCCATGTTCTCAGGTGACCTAGGGACCTCATCCAAATAAAAGAATGCCACCCTCCTTCTCAGATAGTTTAAACTCCATTGACAGTTGTCAACTCCATTGACAATTTCTCTGCTGGTCTATGTACAGATTCAGAACTCAGTTAGGAAAGCTGTTTCTGTCTAGTTCCCCTGCCCCACTGTAAACCTAAAACCTTGCCCTACCAAAGAATAAATGGAAAATGAACTCTTCAGATAAACAAAAATTCTTTACCGAAAATCTGATTCTTTAATGAAGAGGAAATTTTTTCCTTTAGTCCAATAGTAGTCCAATCGTCTCTCTCCCCCCATCCCTGTTATTATTTTTGCTAAGTAATATTTCATAAGTGACAACAGATTGCAGAACACTGCGCTTAGCATTATCACATATCTACAGCTTCAGACTGTATAAATTCAAACAATAAAAGAAGTTTTGTGACCACCAAGAAGACATAGTTGAAAGACCTAAAAAACGCAACAAGATGTAGATTTTACTAAAATTTTCTGATTGCCTATTATGTTATGCAAAGTGCTGACGCTCTGTGATAGTGAAAACTTTCTGAGTTGCAAAATATGGCAACCCAATTTAAACTAATATATGCAAAATCAAGGGAATTCATTAGAAGACTTCTAGAGGGTTGCACCAAAGCCAGAGTGAAGATCAGCCTAGACTCAGATATGGAGCTGGGACTGGATGCCCTATCCCAGACCGGAGCAAAGAGTCCTTTAGTCCTTCTGTAAGGAGCCAGAACAGACTCTCCCTCTCTCAGTCTGCTTTTCTCTATATCTGCTTGACTCTTCGTTCTAACTGCAGTCCTTCTTTTGCTCGTAAGTTCATAGCACAGACCACGGTCACCAACAGTCACTCAGTTTTATATTCTACCATACAAATACTCAGAGGGAGACATCTCCCTGTTTTCTGTCTCTATCTCTCTCCCCTACTTTCTATCTGGGCCTTAAATGAGTCACTAAATTAAGGTGTCCCAAATTAGGCTTGAAGATAGTGAACTGCCAATAATAGAATTTAACTGATTTCAGAAAAATATACAACAAAATTTCCATGATGTCATTGAGGATAAAATAGTGAAAGAAAACAAATATTACATTAAAACCACAGGGTTTACATCACTGAAAAGTACAAAGATTTGCAAACTTATGAACGGAATAACAAAGAATTATGAAAAATAAAGACAGCGAGAAAACAAAGCTCAGATCACTATGTAGATTTGACCAAGTCTTAGACAAACTAAAAGCCAGCTCCGAAGCAAAGAGTGCCTATTAGAGAAGGTCAGGGTTGGACAGAAATGGCCAGGCCCTAGTACCCCCTGCCATGCTCACTCATTGGCTGTAGGCTGCCCGAGAAGAGCAGAGCCATAGCTTGAAAGCTGAAGCCAAAAACAGCAGGAGATTGTCTGCTAACTGCACTCCTTGCACCTGAATAGCAAATTTTTTCTTGAAGAGAGATTTAAGTGACACAACTCCACTTCAGCAGTGTATAAAAGTAGAAGGATAGCAAGGCATATAAAAGTCTGCATTCCCACCAGCAGAGAGGACATGTTCATTTTCTTGTACCTTTACCAACCTTGAATATTATATGTGGTTGATTTTTTTTAGATTTTCAAGTTTCCTGTACATAGTATTTTCTTGCAATTTAAAAAAATAAAAATTAACTTCCATAAATATGGTTACCAAAAAAATGTAGGGCTTCCCTGGTGGCGCAGTGGTTGAGAATCTGCCTGCCAGTGCAGGGGACACGGGTTCGAGTCCTGGTCTGGGAAGATCCCACATGCCACGGAGCAACTGGGCCCATGAGCCACAACTACTGAGCCTGCGCGTCTGGAGCCTGTGCTCCGCAGCAAGAGAGGCCACGACAGTGAGAGGCCCGCGCACCGCGATGAAGAGTGGCCCCCGCTTGCCGCAACTAGAGAAAGCCCTCGCACAGAAACGAAGACCCAACACAGCCATAAATAAATAAATATTTATTTTTTTTAAAAAAATGTAGAATAATGTTTATCATTTTTTAGCTGCTCCGAAGCCATTCCTCTTTGTAAGAGCAAGCCAGTTTTTATTCTGGGAAAGTTACTTCTCCTGCACATTGTACTGTGTCAATGGAAGAGCAATGCCAGTGTTATAAGCTGAATTGTGCCCCTCTAACAAACACCCACACAAATTCATGTGTTGATGTCTTAATTCCTAGTACTTTAGAATGTAACTATATTTGGAGATAGGGTCTTTAAAGATATAAATTAAAATAGCATCATTAGAGTGAGCCCTAATCCAATATGATGCTGTCTTTGTAAGAGGACATTTAGACACAGACACGCAGAGAGGGGAGACTAAGTGAAGGTACATGGAGAAGCTGGCCATCTACAAACCAAGAAAAGAGGCCTGGAAAAGATTCTTCCGTCACAGCCCTCAGAAGGAACCAACCCTCCTGAAACCTCAATGTTGGATTTCTAGCCTCTAGAACTGCAAGAAAATAAATTTCTGTTGTTTAACCATGCAGTCTGTGGTATTTTGTTACTGCAGCCCTGGAAAATTAATACAATCAGGCTTCTGTTTCCCACTATGAAAGAAAAGAGGAACAGATTCTTCTCCAGGATATAGCTGGGAGAAAGCTCATGATGTAAACTTGGCCAATCAGAAGCCAACTCTCAAGACACTGAATCCCATCCCGAGGAGGGTGAGAAGACAGAGGTGCAGTTGGCGGTCATTCATGGCTGCTTCTGGTCACTCTGGCTGTGGAAAGCTTGCTATGCCCCTGACTCTTTAGACAGCACCCCTGCCTACCTACCATACCTACCACCTGCCCCCTTCTCATGAATATTTCCCTCCCCACTAGTATCATTCCAGTAAATTCCCCAGTCAGGGTCTGATCCTTCAACCAGTATTCCTAACTGACACAGAAAGTTTATCTATTACTAAATAAATTAATTTGGCAGCAAAATGCAGCGTGGAGAAACTGTTCATTGTTCGGGTAACAAACATATAAATATACAATTTAGCACCCTTCAAAAAT
The DNA here is from genome assembly GCF_002837175.3 of Physeter macrocephalus. Taxonomy (NCBI): domain Eukaryota; kingdom Metazoa; phylum Chordata; class Mammalia; order Artiodactyla; family Physeteridae; genus Physeter; species Physeter macrocephalus. The sequence continues at coordinate 53,528,849 of NC_041225.1, forward strand.
AAATCACTCCAGAAGGCAGGTATAAAAATAATCTTCTTGGGCTTCCCTGGTGGCGCAGTGGTTGCGCGTCCGCCTGCCGATGCAGGGGAACCGGGTTCGTGCCCCGGCCCGGGAGGATCCCACATGCCGCGGAGCGGCTGGGCCCGTGAGCCATGGCCGCTGAGCCTGCGCGTCCGGAGCCTGTGCTCCGCAACGGGAGAGGCCGCAGCAGAGGGAGGCCGGCATACCACAAAAAAATAATAATAATAATAATCTTCTTGAATGGTTTAAGAAGCAAATTTTGAGACATTACTACTAAGAGAGATTTTCCCATAATTATTATGTTAGAGAAAATATGACTGTTTTTTCAAATTTTTAACCATTTTTTACAAACTAAAATTGTACTTCATTTGCCCTTGCCTTCTTCCTAATTTGACTTTAGCAAGTCACAGGTAAAGATTTGTGAAACTAACTAGACTTTTCACAATTTGCTATAGCATTTAAGTGGTTGTGTGTTTTGGTTCTAGGTCTTCTATTTTGAGAAAGAATAACAAATAGACCTCTTTCTGTACTAGCCTCAGACCAGAGGCCAGAAGCATAAAATCACATTATTTCAAAACCTGAGCTGATACAACTAACTGCATGGTACCCAGATTAGCCACTATTTAAATAATTGCATGTTAATAATATTGATGAACGATGCAGTACTACCTAAAGTAAATCTCTAACAGGGTACCTACCCTTGGTCTAATTCTGGTCAATATTTTTTGCAGTGACCTATGCAAACAGTAGGAAAGTGTGCTTTTCAAATTTAACAAGCACAAAACTGAAAGAGATAACCAATATGTTAGACATACAAGTTAAAATTTTAAATGGTAATGATTTTTTTAATTGGAGTATAGTTGCTTTGTAATATTGTGTTAGTTCATACTGTACAGCAAAGTGAATCAGCTATTCATACACATATATCGCCTCTTTTTTGGACTTCCTTCCCATTTAGGTCACCACAGAGCACTGAGCAGAGATCCCTGTGCTATACAGTAGGTTCTCATTAGTTATCCATTTTATACATAGTATCAATAGTGTATATATGACAATCCCAACTCCCAATTCATCCCATCCCTCCTTCCCCCTTGGTATCCATACATTTGTTCTCTACATCTGTGTCTCTGTTTCTGCTTTGTAAATAGATCATCTATACTAATTTTTTCAGATTCCACATATATGTGTTAATAAATGATATTTGTTTTTCTCTTTCTGACTTACTTCAGTCTGTATGACAGTCTCTAGGTCCATCCATGTCTCCACAAATGACCCAATTTCATTCCTTTTTATGACTGAGTAATATTCCATTGTATATATGTACTACATCTTCTTTATCCATTCCTCTGTTGATGGACATTTAGGTTGCTTCCATGACCTGGCTATTGTTAAAAAAAACATGGAACGCTTCACGAATTTGTGTGTCATCCTTGCACAGCGGTCATGCTAATCTTCTCTGTATTGTTCCAATTTTAGTATAAGTGCTGCCGAAGCAACCACTAAATGGTATTCGTTGACACAATATAAAAACATAAAAAGATGACATTTTTAAATGTCTTGAATTCAGTATCAAAATCTTGAATTTAGTAACAAAACTGCAATGGCAATATATGTGGTTTTAAAATGCTCCAGGCAGTTCTATTTTTAGTCTTTTAAGGAACCTCCATACTGTTCTCCATAGTGGCTGTATCAATTTACATTCCCACCAACAGTGCAAGAGGGTTCCCTTTTCTCCACACCCTCTCCAGCATTTATTGTTTCTAGATTTTTTGATGATGGCCATTCTGACTGGTGTGAGATGATATCTCATTGAAGTTTTGATTTGCATTTCTCTAATGATTAATGATGTTGAGCATCCTTTCACGTGTTTGTTGGCAATCTGTATAACTTCTTGGAGAAATTTCTATTTAGATTTTCTGCCCATTTTTGGATTGTGTTGTTTGGTTTTTTTAATATTGAGCTGCATGAGCTGTTTATATATTTTGAAGATTAATCCTTTGTCCATTGATTCGTTTCCAAATATTTTCTCCCATTCTGAGGGTTGTCTTTTGGTCTTGTTTATGGTATCCTTTGCTGTGCAAAAGCTTTTAAGTTTCATTAGCTCCCATTTGTTTTTGTTTTTGTTTTGTTTCCATTTCCCTAAGACATGGGTCAAAAAGGATCTTGCTGTGATTTATGTCATAGAGTGTTCTGCCTATGTTTTCCTCTAAGAGATTGATAGTGTCTGGCCTTACATTTAGGTCTTTAACCCATTTTGAGTTTATTCTTGTGTGTGGTGTTAGGGAGTGTTCTAATTTCATACTTTTACATGTAGCTGTCCAGTTTTCCCAGCACCACTTATTGAAGAATCTGTCTTTTCTCCATTGTATATTCTTGCCTCCTTTATCAAAAATAAGGTGACCAGGGCTTCCCTGGTGGCGCAGTGGTTGAGAGTCCGCCTGCCAATGCAGGGGACACGGGTTCGTGCCCCACTCCGGGAAGATCCCACATGCCGCGAAGCAGCTAGGCCCGTGAGCCATGGCTGCTGAGCCTGCACATTCGGAGTCTGTGCTCCGCAACGGGAGAGGCCACAAGAGTGAGAGGCCTGCGTACTGCAAAAAAAAAATAAAAAATAAAAATAAGGTGACCATATGTGCATGGGTTTATCTCTGGGCTTCCTATCCTGTTCCATTGATCTATATTTCTGTTTTTGTGCCAGTACCATACTGTCTTGATTACTGTAGCTTTGTAGTATAGCATGAAGTCAGGGAGCCTGATTCTTCCAGCTCCGTTTTTCTTTCTCAACGTTGCTTTGGCTATTCAGGGTCTTTTGTGTTTCCGTACAAATTGTGAAATTTTTTGTTCTAGTTCTGTGAAAAATGCCAGTGGTAGTTTGATGGGGATTGCATTGAATCTGTAGATTGCTTTGGGTAGTAGAGTCATTTGCACAATGTTGATTCTTCCAATCCAAGAACATGGTATATCTCTCCATCTGTTTGTATCATCTTTAGTTTCTTTCATCAGTGTCTTATAGTTTTCTTCATACAGGTCTTTTGTCTCGTTAGGTAGATTTATTCCTAGGTATTTCATCATACTGTCTTGATTACTGTAGCTTTGTAGTATAGCATGAAGTCAGGGAGCCTGATTCTTCCAGCTCCGTTTTTCTTTCTCAACGTTGTAGTGTATAGGAATGCAAGAGATTTCTGTGCATTAATTTTGTATCCTGCTACTTTACCAATCAAATTCATTGATTTGCTCTAGGAGTTTTCTGGTAGAGTCTTTAGGATTCTCTATGTATAGTATCATGTCATCTGCAAACAGTGACATCTTTACTTCTTCTTTTCTGATTTGGATTCCTTTTATTTCTTTTCCTTCTCTTACTGCTGTGGCTAAAACTTCCAAAATTATGTTGAATAACAGTGCTGAGAGTGGGCAACCTTGTCTTGTTCCTGATCTTAGTGAAAACGGTTTCAGTTTTTCACCATTGAGGACGATGTTGGCTGTGGGTTTGTCATATATGGCCTTTATTATGGTGAGGTAAGTTCCCCCTATGCCAACTTTCTGGAAGGTTTTTATCATAAATTGGTGTTGAATTTTGTTGAAAGCTTTTTCTGCATCTATTGAGATGATCATATGGTTTTTCTCCTTCAATTTGTTAATATGGTGTTTATCACATTGATGATTTGCATATATTGAAGAATCCTTGCATTCCTGGGTTAAACCCCACTTGATCATATTATATGATCCTTTGGATTGGATCTGTTGGATCTGTGCTGTTGGATTTTGTTTGCTAGTATTTTGTTGACGATTTTTGCATCTATGTTCATCAGTGATATTGGCCTGTAGTTTTCTGTCTTTGTGACATCTTTGTCTGGTTTGGGTATCACGGTGATGGTGGTCTCACAGAATGAGTTTGGGAGTGTTACTCCTTCTGCTATACTGGTATGATTTTTTATATTTGTAATTTTTATGTTCTTAGATGTCCTGGTCACATGTACATGGTACGTGCATGATATATCTCTGCAAATATATATAATAACATTAGTTCACTTTCTTTGTAATCAAAGATAATGCTACTATGAAAGCAACCTGTGTGTATAGATGTGGACTTTGGGCCATCTTTCTATAAACAGCCACTTCCTGGCATCCACTGCAACAGATTATTGAGAGCTGGAATGATTCCCAGGAAAGTATATTGGAATTTACTTTATTCTCTCATTAAAGTCAGGTAATTGCAGCATATAGTATAAATTACATCTCAACTTAAATTACATGTTTTCCTTTAGCCAAGGGAGAATTCTTTTCTATTGTAAGCTTCACAAGTGTATCTATAAATCCATAAATGAAAGGGGAAACTTTCTTTATATTCCCAAAAAATATCAGTGTGAGATTTTGCAATATGCTAACATTTAATCTTGCCTCATTGAGAAACAACTGTTCCATGTAAGTGATTTTTCTAGTTAACTGTCAGAAACTCCTGATAGAGTTCTTTATCCATGAAATTTTACTATTTTAATAAGACTACCTCGTAAATGTATTACATTTGTCTGCATTGGTGAATGGAGCATAATAAATTATATTTAGCTTTCTTCCCTTATGATTTCAATCAAAAGTTACACATTTGTAATGGGCTGAATGGTGGCCCAAAAAATATATGTTCATGTATGGCATGGGCTAAATTGTGCCCCCCACATTAACACGTTGAAGCCTTAACTCCCAGTATGTCAGAATGTGACTGTATGTGGAGATAAGGTCTTTACGGAGGAAATTAAGTTAAAATGAGGCCTTTAGGGTGAGCCAAACTGACTAGTGTCCTTATAAGAAAAGGAAATTTGGACACACAAAGAGACAACAGGGGCACATGTGCAGAGAGGAAAGAACACATGAGGACACAATGAGAAGGGGGTAGTCTACAAGCCAAAGAGGGAGCCTTGGGAGACATCAAACCTGCCAACACCTTGATCTCAGGCTTCTAGCCTCCGGGACTGTGAAACAATAAACTTCTATTGTTTAAGTTACCAAATCTGTGGTATTTTGTAATGGCAGCACTAGCAAATCAATACAACATCCTAATCCCTAGAATCTGTGAATAGTACCCTACATGGCAAAAGAGTGAATATTACTTTATAGGGCAAAAGGTGTGACTAAATTAAGAATCTTGAAAAAAGGAGATTACCCTGGATTATCTGGGTAAACACGAAATGCCATCACAAGTATTCCTATAAGAGAGAGGCAGATGGAGTTTAGAGACACACAGAGAAGGAAGTGATGTGAAATGATGCAGCCACAACCCAAGGAATGCCAATAGGCACTAGAAGCTGAAAGAGGCAAGGAACAGAGTCTCTCCTAGCGGCTCTAGAGGGAGTTCAGCCCTGCCCAACTTCCGGTCTCCAGAACTGTGAGAAAATAAACTGTCCTTTTAAGTCACCAAATTTGTGTTTAATTGTTATGGCAGTCTCAGAAAACAAAATGATAGCATACTTGTTTTTAATACAGTGATGTTCTCATGATTCTCAGCATATGGAGTTTCTAACTGACTATTCTGTATTTGTGATTGTATTGGAAGCACTTGCTCTTTTTCTGATAGTATCAATATAAACATGTTGTTTCCACTGATTCATTCATTTAACATAAAATCATGCACCACAAATTATTTTTGAGAGTCAAAGGCTATTATGAGCTTCCTTATCTCTCACTACCTTCCTTTCCTCAATTCTTTTAATCTATTTTTTCTAAAATTTATTAAATAACAGTCCATATGTTCAAAGTTTAAATTAAATTTGCTTTAAATTAATATTAGACCATTAAGAGCAACTCTATGTGCAAAGCTTATGGCTTCACAAGTATTCTCTTTTGCTGACATGACCTCCTTTAACTTTCAGATAAATAGTATGTTGTTTACCATATTTTTGAGGTTTCCAGAACATTTCCACAAGTTTGATCACCAACTATGAACACATTAGTGTAAAATTATCAGATGACTTCCTTAAAAAAATAATTTTTATGTTTTCCCAAAAGGAAATTTTATCCTGTAAGTGTGCTATTTAGTATCTTTGTTGATTCTTTCAGACCTTGTTTAAGATCTTGAAAATCTAGTACAATCATTTTGATTCATTTAAAGCCAAAGAATGGAGTTTGGATTGCCAACATAAAAGTACATTTATTTTCATGAAAATAAACTTGCTTCAGTATAATTTTAGCTAAACACAGAATTACAATGCTTAACAAAGAAAACCTCATTTGGAAAAACATTATAATAGCTTAAAATTTTACTATGATAAATTAGTAGCCAAGTTCATAATATAGTCAATCAACTTCAACCTTGTAAGTATTTAATATGTGGCTACTTAATGTCATGCACTCTGCTAGAAGCTAAGTGCTACAGATTCATATATATATGATTCCATATAATACACAAATTTTTGCATATTATATAAATATAATATATTAAAGAATTTCTGGTGCTTCAGAGTTCAGGAGTAGAAATTAGCAGAAGTAGCCAGTTGTCTTAGATTCTGGTGAATAAAAGAACAGACGTGCCTCATGAATTATAGACCAAACTAAGCCTCACTGCTTAAAGCTGAGACTGGAATGAGGGTCCAATAACTGTGAGAGGAGCCTGAAAAAAAAAAAAAAAAAACCTGTAGGTGAAAACTACCTGGGGCTATAATTTAAGTAAACCTGTGATCTAAAGGAGACAGACTTGACCTCAAGGTCATGAACACGAGCAAACTATACTCTGAAACAGACTCGCGGATATAAAGAACAAACTAGTGGTTATCAGTGGGGAGAGGGTAGGAAGGAGGGGCAAGATAGGGGTAAGGAACTAAGAGGTACAAACTCCTATGTGTAAAATAAATAAGCAACAAGGATATATTGTACAGCACAGGGAATATAGCCAATATTTTATAGTAACTTTAAATGGAGTAAATCTATAAAAATTTTGAATAATGTTGTACACCTGAAACTAATATAATACTGTAAATATTATAAATCAACTATACTTCAATAAAAATAAACAAATAAATAATTTAAAATACATTGTTAATTTTAAAAATAAATTCATTTGATATTTTTATAACCTTCGAGGAATACAGCTATTTCCAACATTTTAGCATTTATGATATAGCTTAAACAAGTGACAATTCAAATATTCCTTTCCTGATTCTTTATTCCATTCCTCAACGTTATCCATATGTTGATATTTCATTAATTAAAACAGAAACTGGATGTTTAAAGCCCGCTGCCAAGTCTGATATCAATTCCATTAGATCAATCATTTTCTAATCCCTTGAAATCTTTTCCAATTTTATGCCTTAAAAATAGGTCCTTATCCAAATTCTAGATGGCACCAGGAGACAGAAGCATTGACCAAAATGAAATAAGCCCACCACAGAAAGTTCTTTTGCTCTCTTATGAAAATTGTGAGTTATAAATAACACTATTTGAAAAGCACAAATCAAATGGTAACATTAGACTAAGGGGGTATCATCATAGAAATTTTAATTACATCCTTAGTTCTGCTATTTTGAATTCTGCCCTCTTATTAGTAAGTTTTATGACTTAAAAGCTCATCACAAAAGATTTCAATCCCAATTTTCTTGACTTTAACATGCCCCAGAAGTATGAAGTTCTTTCTTTTTTATTCCTACTGGGGGAGTATAACAATTTTATTATTCCTTGTGAGTTTTCCCAATGTTAGCATTCAATCTGAGTCAATTCAGATAACAAATCTTTGTGCTACATCTGTGCTCAAACTAGACATTTAATTTTCAGGATACCATATTTTAATCAGTCATCAGGGGACTTTTATCTGTCTTTAGTCTGGCTGTTTCAGAGGTAATTGGCATTAACAGAGCACTGAGGTTATTCCTGCTCTAATCTCAAAGTTAGCAAATTAGTGTATCTGAAACTGCAGATATAAAATGACCCTGAATGTCTAACCTAAGAGGTGGTGGGCCAAGACCCAGTTTGCATGCACTTATGAAAGGAACTCTTTCTAAGGATAGAAAAACAATGCTTCCACTTTTCATAGGAAAAATAATAAAGAGCCATTCATATCCTCTAGATAATCACTAATCCAAAAATTCCACCTGTGATGAAAATACTACCATCATGGTCAATTTCAAGCTTCCAACATGTCATCACATAGAGTTGGGAAGAGATGTTAACAAACAGCTCTTGTGCCATATGAGTTGGTTCCAGTAACCCAACTGTGACCAGAACACAAAAAAAGACAGTCAAAAAATATGTAAGTGCCTGTGAGGTATCAGGCTACATCTTGACCATACTGACTAAAACAAGGACAAGAGACATGTCTCATTTGCTTCCGTTTTTTCCCATAATGTCAACTCTAGTGTGGCTTACACCACAGATGCACAAAACACATGTGAAGAGAACTAGTCAATTCACTCAGAGTGAATGCTCAGTGTCTATTCTGCATGATTACTTCAAGATTCACCCCAGAGTTCACCCAAACCTCAGCCTACATTTTTCAACATACTAACATTGATACCCAACCAAAATTTCCATCTTTTTTCTGGTCCTGCCAGATTATTACCTAATTCAATTCCTCTCAGCTTTCAATCTGGAGTCCTTTCCTGGCTACATTTTCACCTGTCTCCCAGTTTCCTGGCCCTCTGTGGCTTCCAGGTCTTTCTGTCTCATATGCTACCCTAGGTAGCTCCCACCAGGTCATCAATGCAAGCAGGACCCAGAGCCTCAGAACATACTTAATACATCTTCTTCTGATTCTTCTTGATTTTTGACTCTGTCTACTTTGAGCATTGTTCTTGGGATTAGCAAAATTTATCCAACTTTTCTTGATTCTAATCTCTGACCTTGAGTCTCATTCCCCAAGGCTCTTGCTGGTACTAACCACAGCTTCTTCCTGAATTCCCTTAGTGCTTCTAGCTCCTCAGGTACATTCACTCTTTAATTTGGCGTTATGCTGAGCTACTCTTGGAAATTCTTTTTAATTAGTCATATTTGAATCTGATTTTATGTGAATATTCCCGTAGGTATGATACTGATTGACTCTTTTTTTATGAGATAAATTAATAAAATGTCCACTGATTTGATTTGCCTGTGTTACTTAGTGAGCCATCCTCTTTTAAATGAGGCTCAATCAAAGCCACATAGCTTCAAATCACTGGGTTACTTCACAGTGTTACTTCTTTTTCTTAATTCAACCACTCTATTCCATTCTTTCCCAAAAATGTGAAGAGCAAGAATGTCATTCCATTCTGCAAATTAAAGCCTAAAAGAAGGACTTCCCTGGTGGCGGGATGGTTAAGAATCCGCCTGCCAATGCAGAGGACATGGGTTCAAGCCCTGGTCCAGGAAGATCCCACATGCCGTGGAGCAACCAAGCCTGTGCGCCACAACCACTGAGCTTGCGCTCTAGAGCCCACGAGCCACAACTACTGAAGCCCACGTGTCTAGAGCCCGGGCTCCACAACAAGAGAAGCCACGGAAATGAGAAGCCCATGCACCGCAACGAAGAGTAGCCCCCGCTCTCTACAACTAGAGAAAGCCCGCGTGCAGCAACAAAGACCAACACAGACAAAAATAAACAAATAAATAAATTTTAAAAATAAAAAAATAGGGCTTCCCTGGTGGCGCAGTGGTTGAGAATCTGCCTGCTAACGCAGGGGACACAGGTTCGAGCCCTGGTCTAGGAGAATCCCACATGCCGAGGAGCAACTAGGCGTATGAGCCACAACTACTGAGCCTGTGCGTCTGGAGCCTGTGCTCCGCAACGGGAGAGGCCGCGATAGTGAGAGGCCCGCGCACCGCGATGAAGAGTGGCCCCCGCTTGCCACAACTGGAGAAAGCGCTCGCACAGAAACGAAGACCCAACACAGCAAAAATAAATTAATTAATTAATAAACTCCTACCCCCAACATCTTCTTTAAATAAAGAAAGAAATAATAAAAAATAAAAATAAAGCCTAGAAGAAAATTAGGAAAGAAGCTGCAATTTTCTTTAAGTAAACCCAGCAACTAATATTTAAACTAAAGACTAAGAAAACGTGTAGTTATTATTGACTATACCAAAATTTTCACTCTAGGATACCTTTGGAACCTCCCTCTTCTGCTTTCCATAGCTCATTTCTGAAATTGCTAGACTGTTACTGTAAAGTGGTCAGTCCCTGCTCTCATGGAGTTTTACTGAAACTAGGACACAAAGCACAGCCAACTCCAAGCTTAGTCAAGTCAAGCAGTGACAAAAAAGAATTCAGGTACAGACACCTGCTGACTTGAGAAATCTAGCCTTAGCAATCTGAGGGGTAGCTGATGCAGCAGCTCAAAGACCAGTACAGGAATCCTAGAAGTCTGACACATCACGAAGCCTAAGTCAGAAGTAAAGTCAAGGAATTAAGGGAAAACTCCAGGTCTAGCCTCAGAAAGAAGAAGGTAAAATTGGAGAATCAAACCAACCACAGAGCAGGTACCTGAGAGTCTCAAAATTCTGCCGTGCCCCTCTGGTGGGGGCCTTTACAGCCATATACTCGTGAATGGGTTAACACCTACTACCCATAAGAATCCTTGCAGAAACATGAATTTCTTGAGGCTAACTGTATTAATATTGTTTAACTTTAGCAATAAGGGTTTATATTTTCATGTATGAATTTACTGTTTAACATTTATTAATCAGTTCATTGCTTTTGTGTGGTAGAGGCTTACATGAAATGGTGAAGATGTGATGAAATCTGGCACTCAAAATAAATTTTAACAAGAAATACAGGGAAATAAACTCAGTGAAATGATAAGAGATTGGTGATCTTCTAAACAGGATTTTTAGGTATACTTTTTTGTTAAACAGTTTAATTTTTTGAAAAATCCATAAGATGTGAGAGACAATGTTTTAAATTGAATAACTTTAAAAACATTATATTTTTTAGTGAATGATATTTTATAATCAAAATTTGGAACTTATAATCAAGTTCCAAAGTCAGGAACATTTTTTTAATGTACATTAAGATAATATTTACGCTAAAGAGCTAAGTTTTGCCAAATGCCTGAAATGTACCACACAGATGTACCAGCAAACCAAACAGAACCCCAACAAGAGGGTCTGATATTATAGGGTTCCTAAACCATCATTTATAGTCCCCATTTATGAAGTCACAAAGTTCTTGGTTACTTCATTGTTCCTGCAAGTTACTATAACTATAGTAAGGGGTTTTTAAGACTCTAGTTAGAAAATTATGAATTCTGGTTTTTAACCTGTTGGTTGGCATCAAAATACTACTTTCCAGAGAGTCCATATTTTATAAGCAGATATCAAACACCAATAAATTAAAACTTAGAGGACAAAAACACCAAGTCTTTCGAGTTATAGAAATTACAAAATAGGGACTTCCCTGATGGCACAGTGGTTAAGAATCCACCTGCCAATGCAGGGGACGTGGGTTTGAGCCCTGGTCCGGGATGATCCCACATGTCGTGGAGCAACTAAGCCTGTGTGCCACAACTACTGAGACCATGCGCCTAGAGCCCATGCTCCACAACAAGAGAAGCCACTGTAATGAGAAGCCAGCACACCACAATGAAGAGCAGCCCCCGCTCGCTGCAACTAGATAAAGCCCACATGCAGCAACAAAGACCCAAAACGGGCCAAAAAAAAAAAAAAAGAAAAGAAATTACAAAATAAAACTTTCCCACCCTGGAGATGGCATTGCCAGCCTGTATTTTTAGTCATAAACATGTCACATTTCAGCTTTTCACACAAATGTCCATAACCACCCTTTTTTTCATGCAAGGACAGAATTTGTCTGCCTTCCCTTTCTTGGGAATGTCCCTGAGAGGTCTACCGTAGTTAGGCAGTGGTACTGTGTCAGGAAAACAAGTACCCCAAGCTTCAGTCATGAACAAAGCATCAGGAGAGGTGAACCCAAGGATCACATGTCAAAGATGTTGCCATTTTCTACCAAGCCCACCAAAACATTCAACAAGTCAGCACATCCCTCTTTCACTCCCTGACTGTCACAACAACTGCTTCAAGCATTTCTACCAGGTGATCAGGCTTATCCCAGACAACCTTAGAGAAACCGGAGAAGGACAAAATAAATAAATCACATGGACAAGAGAAATTACCATTTCCATGACCATCCCCGGCTCAAAGAGGAGGATTTATCTCAATAAGTCGGGATATGAATTTAATAATGAGATACTGTGTTCATTTTAAAATACTTGGTCTACCTCTTTTCCCAAAACCCCTTGCTTTTCAACACTCTTTAGCCACCAAGTGATAACATTAACAGTGGTAGGGCTGCAGCAATATTCTCAAATCTCAGTATCAAAGTATGTTTCTTGGGCATGTATGTGGCTGACTGTCAGTTTTACTTATCTGTGACTCTAGCTCTGGTTAGGAAGGTGTTCATTCTTGAAACAGATCTCCACTGGCCCCATGTTACCATGCAATAGACATCAGCTCTGTCTCGGGAATTTTTCTTGTTTTCAGTTTAACATCTATGAGACATTATTTTTAAGCAATTCACATATTTTGGGGTGGATTTCACATCACCACTTTGTGAAAATTTAATGAGCTTCTATTACTAAAAGTAATTTGGAGTCACAAAGTATCAAAAAAGGGCATGGTCCATTTATCCCAATCTGACTCTGTTTGTATCTCATTGACCCTTTTTCTTATACACATTTGCCTTACTATCCATGGAGCAGACATAATGAACAAGTTCCCATGAGCCAACTTCAAGCAACCTGATGTTAGGTAGGCAGTGAGAAGCAGAAAGTCTCTCTAAATTCCATTCAGCAAGAAACCACTGAGTACTTAATTTCCCTACACTATGCTAAGCATCTTGAGGCAAATAAACTTCTAAAAAAGATTCTTTGACTTCAAGTTGCTTATAATCTTGTTGTGGTAATTCATACATCAATTGGTCAAACAACAAAGGAGGTAGAATATGATTGATATAACCAAGAAATTCCCCTACACACGCATGCTCCAGCTTCTGGAATGTGAAAGAATGCCAAGACTATGAATTCCATCTTCCTTCTCTTCTTCCAAAAATGGCCCTATGCTTTCAAAATATACTGGACCTTCAAACTCTTAAGGAAAAATGCTTAACATTCCAAAGAATTATCCCCACTTTTCCTACACATCATTTGGCAGTTGGCATTTTTCTTCATATATGGAGAAATCAAGGAGGAAACTAGAAATGGGGTCAGTGTCATGGAGTTCAAGTGAAGGGACTTTGAGAAGTATGAATTCTATGCAAGTACTGTAGGAAACTGTTACATAACTGGCTGAGGGCAAAAACATGAAGACATCAAAAGGCTCATTTTTCTGCTCAGAAAAGAAATCAAAGGCACACCTATCTGATGAGACTGTAATGGAAAATTGGCCCATGGAGTTACAGGATTAGTGAAACATCAATGTGAAAAAAATCCACCTCACCTATCAGTCATTCTATTTGAGCTGTATCCAACATAAACATAGCCAATACTAACTGATCATGCAAAGGGATCAAACATAATTATCATTTAATCTGTAACAGTGTTCTTCAATTTAATTATAGTGGATAATCCTAGTATACATGAACAAATTATCAAGTTAAACTATTACATAAATGCAGCAAAGAACATGATATTTAAAGTCATGATTTTTAATTAAAGAAAAAGGTATCCATATGGAACCCTCTCCATAAGCTACATCACTCAATAACTGTAACCATTACTAACTTTAGTTGAGGGGAATTAATCAAAATCCAGTATCTTTAAATCACTCAGAAGCAGAATTTGGTTAACTGAAATGTTATGTTCAGGCTAACCTATCCAGATAATATGTGTTATGAATCTATCACGTGGACAATATCTATGCAGGTAACTTAAGCATTTTATGCTAGCTTCATAACCTGATTCTGTGGAGAAGGGATTATAGATGGGGCAGTGGAAGAGAGGACTACTAATCTGTAGTAATAGGTTTCTAAAACTTAACTTCTTTGTACTCATCCAGGGCTCTGAATCCATCCATACACATCACAAGAAATGTGATATCCACACACATATCATTAGATTCACTTACCAAAATGTCAGCAACTACCAGGAATTGAACACTCACTGTAGGCTTAGTTTATAAACACTAACCCTAACCTTGCAACATTCCTGTAACAGGGTTCATTGTTGCACCCATTTTATAAATGAGGAAATAGAAACTCAGAAGAGTTAAATGAGTTGCCCAAGGTCACACAGCTAGTGAATGATCAAGCTAGGACTGGGATGTAGGCCTGAGAATAAAGTTTGTGTACCCCATCCACAAGGACAAGCTATATGGCAGGTAACAAAGAAGAAAAGGATACAGAAATAAGGTTTGTCTCTATCTGGGCAATTTGTCCTGGATTACAAACTCCTGGAGGGCAGGGTGGCATCTGTTCCCACCTTCTTCTCCTTGTACAGCCCTGAGCTGTGTAAGTAGGTGCTATGGGAAGTCATTTTGGTAATGAGAACAAGGAAGAAGCAAGAATGCCGATAATAGCAGGAGCCTAATTCTCTGTTTTGCCTCTGAATTTATAAAAGGTCCTATGAATGATATGCAGGAAACAGAAATATATAGTCTCTGAGTCTTGGTGACAACACACAACTCTCCATGCATCTGTCAACACTACTATGTTAATGGACAAATGTCCAAACAAAGGAGGCATTAAATCATTGCCAGAGACCACTTGTCCCAACTTTCATTGTATTGTAGGAGGAGAAAGGGCAGATGTCTGAGTGTCCCACCTTCCTCAAACCCAGTGCTCCTCTACATCTCCTCTGCAGCTCAGACCTCATCAGTCCCGGAATCTTCTGTGCAGCAAAAACCAAAGGTAAAATGAATGCCGAACAGCTATTGCTGTCACTGCCTTCCCCTCAGTCATTTCGCTATCAGCTGTTGGCAGGGCAGACCGTGTAGGTTGACGAGATCTGAGGAAGGATGAGGGATGAGATGTCAAGTCAGGGAATGCAGCTGCCTGCGCCAGGCAGCTCTGACACGCGCAGCAGGCAGCGCCCATCAGCTCGTTGGGTCGGAGACAGCAAGCAAACCCAACTGCAGCAAGAGAGGAAGAGACAGTAGAGCACGTGAAAAGATCAGCACACTCAGCCTGCCAAGGACCTCCCTCCCTCTCTAGCCCCAAACACACGTTCCTTCGTATTAAGAGCACCGGAAATTGCAGCAGTGATCAAGTTGTCAGGTCTAACATTCCTCTCCAAAGGAGAGCCTGGTGGGAAAGCAACGCCCTAGGCATTCCCCTCATTGTCTGCCAGGTCAGAAAATTCTCCGAGGTCAGCAGCCCTGCAGCAATGCCTTGTCCTCAAGAAATGGGATTGGCATTTCTGGTTTTCCAGTAAAGCAACAGCGCATCCTGGGACTTTTTAAAGTATGAATACACACACACACACACACACACACACACACTCAAAAGAAATAACTAGGCTTAGTCTATGGCTGGGTGACATTCTCTTATTCCTCTTGCATGAATCCCTATGCCTGTTACCTAAACCTTGCTCACCATGACCCTCTACACAAATGCACTTAATCTCACCATCACATCTTTGACATGGTTAATATCAGTTTTGATATCAGAGAAATATGTGCAGGCAGGAGAAAGAGCACTGGAAAACATTCAGAGCAATGTACTGCATGGGAAGGAAAGATTTGCTGGGATGTTCTGGAGAAAGCTTCCTGAGAAATTGGCATCTGAGGCAAACAGAAGCATGGAGAATGGAGGCCCCAGAAGGGCTAGCCTTTGAACGTATTCTTCTCTATTTCCTACTGTGCTAAAAATAAGAGGAGAATCATTCCAGGGACTGTGAACTTTAACCTGCAGCAGAATCACCTGGATGCTTGTTAAACCACAGATTTCTGGGCCTTCCATAGGTCTAGGGTGGGGCTGAATAATCTGCATTTCTAACAAGTTCCCAGGTGATGCTGATTATAATGGTCTAAGGATTACACTGTAAGAACCACTGATCTAATCCAACATTAAGTTTTTAAAGGAGACAACTAAATTTAACAATTATTTATTAAGTACCTACTCTTACTATGAGTAAGAATTTGGACCAAACATTAAGGACAAAAAGAATTTTATACTAAATTAAATTCCAGATTGATTAAAGATTTAAATGTTTTAAAAATTGTATGAAGCTACTAGGATATAATTCCAGAATAAGGAAGGACTTTTGGGAAATGACAGCAAAGGTAGAAACAATAGAGGAATAATATAAAAGAAAACTAATAAGGAATTTTTTTCTATATAAAATTATTAAAAGTCAAAGCACACCAAAATAAAAATTATGACAAAATAAAAAATTGTGGGGCTTCCCTGGTGGCGCAGTGGTTGAGAATCCGCCTGCCGATGCAGGGGACACGGGTTCGTGCCCCGGTCTGGGAAGATCCCACATGCCGCAGAGCGGCTGGGCCCGTGAAGCCATGGCCACTGAGCCTGTGCGTCTGGAGCCTGTGCTCCATGATGGGAGAGGCCACAACAGTGAGAGGCCCGCGTACCACAAAAAAAAAAATATTAAAAAAATAAAAAATAAAAAATTGTGAAAAAGAATTTGCAATCAATATGACAGATAAAATGCTACATTCTTAAAATGCGAAGAATCCATCAGGACATACAAACACCTTCAGAGAAATATTAACAAAGAAACAATTGGGCAATTTACAAAAATAAATACAAATGGCAAATTAGTATATTAAAATATTTACTTACAGTAATAAAGAAAATTAAACATAGTTTTTCAATAATGAATTTGGCATATAAAAATACTGAATGTTGGCACAGCTGACTTTCATATGGTGATGGAGCATTTATAAGTTGCTGTTATCATTCTTATGTTAGTTAAGTTTATACTAGCTATTACAACAAACCTGAAAGTGAACAAAAGCTTAAACATAAATGCATGTATTTCTTGGCCACACTAAGTCCAAGGAAGTGCTTCATAGTGGCAATAGGCTCCTCTCCAGTGATTCAGAGACAGTCTGCTTCCTTTTTTCCTTCCGTCTGGTGCCTCCACCACCTTCAACATAGTGGCTTATTAGTTCACAATCAAGCCACATATGGGAATAGCATGAAAAACAGCTTTACAAGCGGCTATGGGAGAGTCTTGGCATGCATAACTTTCATTCACATTCCATTGGCTAAAAATCATTCATATGGTATGTAAATGATATATCAATAAAGCTGTTATTTTTTTTTAACGTAGAAAGAGGATTTAGAGAGTATGGTGTTATGAAAGCAAAGAGAGCTATCTGAGAAGAGATAGGGGGTTAACTGTATCATATATTGCAAGAAGGTTGAGGAAGATGAAGCCTAAGAAGAATACATAGAACTAATTAAGAGATTATTGTCAATCCGGAAAAAAAAAAAACAGTTTGAGTAGAATGGTGAGCATTCAAGGCTAATGGAACTTCGTTAAGGAAGGGCTAGGTTAAAATTGTAAGGAATAGCAAGCAGTACTCAAAAGCTAGTCTACTGAGTTTTGCAATAAAAGGGAAGAGATAATAAGACTACAATATTAAGTGATAAAGATAGAAAATGAAGGATTATTTTTTATAAGAGACCTGATGATACATGCAATGATATAGCACCTGACTCTGTAGCACTGTTTTATTGGAGGCTGGGGGATGAGATTCTATGCAAAAACAGAGGATTAGCCTTGCCAAGAAGAGATATTTCTTCCTCCAAAATCTTAGAGAAATAGAAAAATTTGGTCAAAATGTGAAGAAATATTAAATAGAGATAGTTTATCAGATGGTTTTAATCACTTCAGTACTATAATGCTTAATGATATCTGCTAAGGGAAAAGGAAGTAAAATGTGTTTGAGATAGTGCAGGAAATGGGGCAAGTTTGGGATAACTGTCATTGGAAACACAATCAGAAAAGAAAATAAATTATCAGGGGTTGGTTTTTTTGGTAACCTCCAAAATCTTAAGGTGAGTATCACATAGATGAATGGACAGGGATAAGAGAGTTAGGATGCAATAAATGTGAATTTAATTGACTGGTACTGCCTTTCTTTAAAGAGTTCAAATTATCAATTATCAGAAAGTCCTCAACAGGGGATGAATACATCTTTTTTAAAGTTGCCCAAATCTCACAAATATTATCTTTTCCTTTTCAAATGAAAAGGTTGCTTCTCAATTTAAAAAAAAAAAAAAAAAAAAAACGGGACTTACCTGGTGGCGCAGTGGTTAAGAATCCGCCTGCCAATGGAAGGGACATGGGTTTGAGCCCTGGTCCGGGAAGATCCCACATGGCACGGAGCAACTAAGCCCGTGCCCCACAACTACCGAAGCCCGTGCACCTGGAGCCGGTGCTCCGCAACAAGAGAAGCCACCGCAATAAGAAGCCGGCGCACCGCAACGAAGAGTAGCGCCCACTCGCTGCAAGTAGAGAAAGCTCACGCACAGCAACGAGGACCCAACGCAGCCAAAAACAAATTAATTTTAAAACTTTTTTTTCTAAAAAAAAAAAAAAAAAGGGGGCTGCTTCTATTCTTTGAAATATTTTCCACAAAAAAAAAGGGTGTTTTATCACAGGTCATCAACCATGTTACTCAGATGCATCAATAGATTTAATAGCTTATACAATGCCCAACATTTTTTTTCATTTGTTCTTGTTCCTACGTATTTTATTCAGAAGAACCCCACATAGTTCAATAACTTCTGGGGATGCTTTTATTTATCTTGGGGGTGTTTCAATACAATACATGAGACCTACAAAATTTTCAGTATGTATTAAATATTTATTGTCCAATTTCCCTGATCAATCCAAGAGGTAGATGTAGAGACCATGGTCCTGAGGGAATGAAACAGAGGCAGGTGACTGGTCCAAGGGGAAAACTCTAGTCAATAGGGCAATAACATTAGTGTACATTGGAAAACTCTCAGTCTCTGAGAGCAGCATGGATAGCAAGTTCTTGTGGACAGAAGAGGTGGCTGAAATAAGAATAGAGGGACGCAAAAGGATATTACACTCCAGAATGACCTTAGCTTGAAGCAGCTTGAACGTGATCTCATCTGCCTGTCTGCCTGTGGGACAAGGGAAGAACACAGGGACAAATTGCTCTGGAGCCACAGGACAAACTCAAACTAAGAACTAGCCTCCTATGAGCTGAAACGGTCCCAGCAGTAAAAATTCCAGTATCCAAAGCAGCAGGGAAGTTGGATCTCATTTTTTACTGATATCAATATTCAAAAATTCTGAGCTGGTTGAGACTCCAGTCACAAACATGGAAGCAGGAGCCTCCCTCAGACAATGATCATGGTCACACAAAAGGTTTTGTAATGGTTCCCAGGAGACATGATCAGTTTGAAATAGCTCTGCAATTGAGGGCTGGTGGTGGGGTTCCATGCTGGCTAGTGGGCTGGCAAGGCCTGGGAAGTTAGCAACGTCCCAGCAAACAAGATACATTTCAGGAGAAAATCCTAATACCAATCATGAACTCATCCATGAATCAGGAACTGAGTAACCATTACCAGAGGTTAGAGAGAAAACAACATTTCAAGGAACGCTGGGCAACTGGATTAGGTTGTAAGACTAGTATGGGGGGTTCTAATAATTATTTATTCATGCATTAAGCCATTATTATGTGCCTACTATCTTCTAGGTTCTGTGATAATTGCTGGTAATGCAATGATAAATACGGTATAGTCTCTAAGTAGTTTACTATGTCTAGTGGGAGAGACAGTGAAGAGCCAATGCACTATGATTTCAGTAGGGGATGCTTCTGAAGAGGAATGAGGGCCTTACAGAATTCCAAAAGGCCAGGGTACCTACAATAAGCAGAAACTGACAACTCCTTATTTCCAAATCTTCCTTAAATCTACCCTACTCTGAATATAATTCTCCATTTGAAAAAAAAAATGGGGAAACTTCAAAGGAAATGTGAACGAGTAATTGTATTACACAAGTCAATCCCACAAATAGCAATATAAACATTTTTTTTAATTTCATAAATAGCCAAGCCCATCTGCATTTATTTTGTCTCATCCAATAGCACATTACAACTCTGTTTCCATGGCTCCAAAACAGCAAGTCAATTTGGTCAAGTCAGTCAAATAAAAGTCAAATGATTTTTTTAAAAAAGACACAAACTGGAATAGTTGATATCTTCATCCTATATAGGCATAGCCTAAAACTTGATATTTATTTCTATTCATTGGCTTTTTGTTTTAATACTGATTCCCAAATCCCTTTTCACTACTATTTTATAAAATGCACAACTTTGCCTGAGTTAAATTGTATATAGTATCTTAATACATCATCTTCCAATTATTAATTTTCATCAGATAATGTCAGCAGGGAATTATGTCAGATTACTTGGACCTGATATCGTCTCATAAATCCATTTTAACCTCTATATAGCCTTTCATTCTATCAAACATTTTCCATCTCTCTTGGAAGCTTCTTAAATTTTTTTCTTGAAATTAAAGTTGAACTTATCCAAACTGTTCCTGTCTTTATTTTTAACAAATGTTTACTGAGTTCCAATTATTTGAAAAGCACTGAAAAAAAATTTAAAAAAAAAAAGAAAAGCACTGAATAAAATGTTGAGATGGGGACAAGTATTTTCTCTAATTTATAGGTAAGTGGGATTTTCTGTGTTCTTCGGAACAAAAGGCAAAAGTTATCCCCACTGACAAGGAGCTGTCCTCAGCTGAAGCTGGAGCCAGCAAGCTCCCTGGAGGACTTGTTGAGAGGCACAGTGCAGAGTTTTTTCACTAAGTGGTCGATCCCCTACTAATCCTCACATCCAAAAAGAAGACCAGGGAGCCGTATGAGATGGGTACTACAGTGTTTGTGAAGAAAAGATATTGAAATCAGGGATGTTTCCCCTCTGAAAAGTCAAGGTTACCATTTCTGAGGACTGAAGTTTCCAGAAAGAAAAAGTTAAAAACATCTAGTTCTCTGGCTGGAGGGCTACTGAGCTGCAGAGCCCTCAGGCCTTTGCTGACAATACTCTGGGAAGGAGTATGCTAAGGAATTCTTGGGGGAGAGTTCTTTGGAGAACTCTAAAGGTTTGTTGTATTATCACTTTTGTTCCATTTCCCCTACTGTGGAGGGGAGGAAGTGAGTGCTTCACAGATTTAAAGTTTAAAGCTCAATCTTGAACATAAAGAATGAAACCTCTTTCTGGCTTAGAGATTTATGCGATGGGGACCACTGAAGCAGCCTATGCCAGTGGAGCTTAAGGTTTGATGTTCCTAGATACCTCGTCCCAACTCCCCACAACCCTCAGAGCATAAAGATAAATGTCTCAGCTCCACAGAAAAGAGCACAGAGATGGGCTGAGATTGTCTGGACAGTTGCTGGACCAGTTGATGGGATGTCCAGTCCAAAGAAGGAGTTGAAGTAGGTTCTGCTGGGGAAAAGCAGGGGAGACACATCTGCTCCTCTAAGGGATGCTTCAGTGACAGAGAGAGCTGAGGTAAAGGCAAATACCACTCAAAGAAAACCAAGTACATCATCTGGGTAGAAACCTTTATACCAGCGGATACTACCAGCATCAGCTAAAACCAGACTAAGCCTAAGGGAAGAAAGACACTGATCCACCTCTGATACATGGGCAGTCATGACAAAAGACTTATGCTTCCCATATGCTTCCTTCTTGTCCACAACACCAGAGAAATTGGTTTGGTGGGGAGGGAAGACTCAGAGCCAGGTGTCAGCCTGCACCTCCTCCACATCCAGCGACCATAGCCACAGCTGGGGAGAAGATGACATCCCATCAAGAGTAAGAGAAAAGCTTTAAAGTAGACACATATAAGTCTCCAATTGGAAGCCATTATTCAATAAAATAAAACTAGTTCTTGTATAGGTCAATGAGGTAATATCTATATACACAGAAACTTAAAAGTTACATCAAATATCTAGTTACTTCTATACATTTACAAAGCTGGTATTTTTTCCCCTCTCATTAAATTTTTCTTTACCATCCTCATTAACCACTGAATACAACTTGTAACTCAGAAAAGAGCATATAGCATATATTGGAATTACTAAAAAAAAAATTGATCATAGAAAACTGGTTTGGATCAAAATATACAAATGTATTTTATATTCAGTTTTCTAAAATTTTATGTCACTAACATATCCTTTAAAATTATTCACACTAATAATAAATGTTGTATATCAGGAAAAAAATGTATTTGCTGTAGAAGTAAAATGAAGCAATGAAATAAAGAATGTGAAAAACATCACTTCTTGAACACATCCCTGCAAAAATTGTGTTTAAGTAAAACTGATTACTCTAGTATGGTTAGTTTAACTGCAAAGAGAAGAAATAAAATTGCAAGTAAAGTGAAATGTATTTTAAAAATACAATAAGTATCTTGAATCTCAGGACTGATGGTGTATTTTTAAGAGGTTTCTAGAAACTAGAAGCAGAGAAGACCTATAATCTCTCCCTTAGGGCATCTCAATTTCTCTATGGATGATTGTTCCATTCTCAGCTCTTCACTGAAGAGAAGCCCCCATGGTTTATACTGATTCATAAGTTTGCTCCAATTCTCAGGATCATGACCCTTTGACCTCAGATTTCACCACTAACTGACAACTTCCCTTTATGTTTCTTAATTCAAGTAAAGAAGTGAGAGAATTGTATTGGTTTGTGTTTTTGTTCCAAGCCATGTGATAATAGCCAAAGCAGATATGGACAATACTTAGGTCCCCATCCACCAGTCTTTTCCAGCAAGAGGGGGACACATAGTACTTGAAGAAACTGAGTTTCCAGTGAACTCCAGTCCTGGGTCCCCATGTGATATCTGATATAAAGGATTCTGATTCTTTAGTATATTATGCATAGTTTTATTGTTTACTGAATTTTTTACAAATAAATCAGCCTTTTTAAATCTTCTAACTTCACTTTAAGGCAGAAATTGAAGTCTTTTTTTTTTTTGCACAGTACGCGGGCCTCTCACTGTTGTGGCCTCTCCCGTTGTGGAGCACAGGCTCCGGACGCGCAGGCTCAGCGGCCATGGCTCACGGGTCTAGCTGCTCCGCAGCATGTGGGATCTTCCCGGACCAGGGCACAAACCCATGTCCCCTGCATCGGCAGGCGGACTCTCAACCACTGCGCCACCAGGGAAGCCCAAGAAATTGAAGTTTTTTAAGAGAATATTTGTATTCATATGTTGGACCATGGCATCATTCTCATCAAAGGTCTCAAAGAACTTATAGGTCATCTACCCGATCTGTTCTCACTTGCTAGTTCCCCAAATTTTACCACAATTCTAAAATGTTTAAATTGCAAGTAAATTATTTATCCATAGTAGAACCCAGAATACAGACATTTTCATATTATAGATAAAACAGTCACCTGAAGAAAGAGTGCTGGTGGCTCTACACTCTGAAAACCACTTCCCTTGTGGAAAAGAGAGCTTATAACCACAAAAGAAATCCTAGCCAGAAGGAGACTCTTTCTGTCATTTAACCTAACCACATCCCTTCAATCTTTACTCAGTGGAGATGAAAAATAATCTTTCTTGAATGAGCAAAAAAAAGCAACAACCCCTTTCTTACATAGCTATCACTTATTGAGTGCATACTAAGTTCAAACTTCTTTTGTTAAATATTGCTGGATTTGACTCAAAATATGGAGGTCCTCTTGAGCTCAATTCTTCCCTATCTTAAAAAGTGCTCAAGGTCAACTACTAGATGCCTATGAGGCGAATCCAAAAAGCCTTTCCTTTTGGATGCAACACTTTTGTTCCATGTAGCACTGTTGACTTAACCTCATGAAACAACTCAATAATAGGAAGGCAAGAATTAGTGGCTTCTAAAATTAAATGTAAGTGCTTGGTTTCCATATGATTAGCCTGATTGTAACAGATCAACAAAAATATAAGAATGTATTTTTCTTCCTTCTAACTTTTGAGGGGAAAATGACCAAACTATCAATTACATTTAATTAGCAATGCCATGCTTATTCCATAATAATACTTAACAACTGACACACAAAATGAATATGCTGCAGGAGAATACTGAAGACAATCTATTTGCAATCTGTTTGCAGTAAGGAGGCTCAGTAGCCAAACACTGTGGGAATGAACATTAACACACATTCTAGAATTTCACTACCAATAGGTAATTGTCTCCAAGGGAAAAAGAGACAGAGAGGGAAGACCACATTAAAGAGTGAAGAGGTAGGCTCTAGAGAAAGGCAAGAGAAGCCAATAAGCTAAATGAAGGTCACTAACTCAGTTTTAATCAATTTCTAAATGAAATATACCTTGAGGGCAGAGCAATTCCAGGAAGAAATTGATTTAAAAAATGAGAAAGATTCTGTATTCTTTACTCTATTAACAGAGATACATTACTTTTAATTACTAAAATAAATGGTTTTTTTAAACATCTTTATTGGAGTATAATCGCTTTACATTGTTGTGTTAGTTTCTGCCGTATAACAAAGTGAATCAGCTATACATATACTTATATCCCATATCCCCTCCCTCGCCCATCTCCCTCCCACCCACCCTCCCTATCCCACCCCTCTAGGTGGTCACAAAGCACTGAGCTGACCCAACTTACCCTTCCCCCTCCCCCGTCCTTAAGTCCATTCTCTACATCTGTGTCTTTATCCCTGCCCTGCCCCTAGGTTCATCAAAACCATTTTTTTTAATTCCATATAAATGTGTTAGCATATGGTATCTCTTTTTCTATTTCTGAGTTACTTCACTTAGTATGACAGATTCTAGGTCCATCCAACTCACTACAAACACCTCAATTATGTTTCTTTTTATGGCTGAGTAATATTCCATTGTATATATGAGCCAAATCTTCTTTATCCTTTCATCTGTCCATGGACACTTAGGTTACTTCCATGTCCTGGCCATTGTAAAGAGAGCTGCAATGAACATTGTGGTACATGACTCTTCTTTAGTTCTGGTTTTCTCAGGATATATGCCCAGTAGTGGGATTGCTAGGTCATATGTTAGTT
Source organism: Physeter macrocephalus (assembly GCF_002837175.3). Classification (NCBI taxonomy): domain Eukaryota; kingdom Metazoa; phylum Chordata; class Mammalia; order Artiodactyla; family Physeteridae; genus Physeter; species Physeter macrocephalus. The sequence goes on from NC_041225.1 coordinate 53,553,800, forward strand.
CTATTTTTCATTTTTTAAGGAACCTCCATACTCTTCTCCATAGTGGCTGTATCAATTTACATTCCCACCAACAGTGCAAGAGGGTTCCCTTTTCTCCACACCCTCTCCAGCATTTACTGTTTGTAGATTTTTGGATGATGGCCATTCTGACTGGTGTGAGGTAATACCTCATTGTAGTTTTGATTTGCATTTCTCTCATGATTAATGATGTTGAGA
>NC_041225.1:53554057-53556353 GCF_002837175.3 Physeter macrocephalus
TTCATTAGGTCTCATTTGTTTATTTTTGTTTTTATTTCCATTGCTCTAGGAGGTGGGTCAAAAAGGATCTTGCTGTGATTTATGTCATAGTGTTCTGCCTATGTTTTCCTCTAAGTGTTTTATAGTGTCTGGCCTTACATTTAGGTCTTCAATCCATTCTGACTTTATTTTTGTGTATGGGGTTAGGGAGTGTTCTAATTTCATTCTTTTGCATGTAGCTGTCCAGTTTTCCCAGCACCACTTACTGAAGAGGCTATCTTTTCTCCATTGTATATCCTTGCCTCCTTTATCAAAGATAAGGTGGCCATATGTGTGTGGGTTTATCTCTGGGCTTTCTATCTTGTTCCATTGATCTTTATTTCTGTTTTTGTTCCAGTACCAAACTGTCTTGATTACTGTAGCTTTGTAGTATAGTCTAAAGTCAGGGAGCCTGATTGCTCCAGCTCCTCTTTTCTTTCTCAAGATTGCTTTGGCTATTCAGGGTCTTTTGTGTTTCCATACAAATTGTGAAATTTTTTGTTCTAGTTCTGTGAAAAAAGCAATTGGTAGTTTCATAGGGATTGCACTGAATCTGTAGATTGCTTTGGGTAGTACAGTCATTTTCACAATGTTCATTCTTCCAATCCAAGAACATGGTATATCTCTCCACCTGTTTGCATCCTCTTTAATTTCTATCATCAGTGTCTTACAGTTTTCTGCATACAGGTCTTTTGTCTCCTTAGGTAGGTTTATTCCTAGGTATTTTATTCTTTCTGTTGCAGTGGTAAATGGGAGTGTTTCCTTAATTTGTTTCAGACTTTTCATCATTAGTGTATAGAAATGCAAGAGATTTCTGTACATTAATTTTGTATCCTGCCACTTTACCAAATTCATTGATTAGCTCTAGGAGTTTTCTGGTAGAGTCTTTAGATTCTCTATGTATAGTATCATGTCATCTGCAAACAGTGACAGCTTTACTTCTTCTTTCCTGATTTGGATTCCTTTTATTTCCTTTTCTTCTCTGATTGCTCTGGCTAAAACTTCCAAATCTATGTTGAATAATAGTGGTGAGAGTGGGCAACCTTGTCTTGTTCCTGATCTTAGTGGAAACGGCTTCAGTTTTTCACCATTGAGAACAATGTTGGCTGTTGGTTTGTCATATATGGCCTTTATTATGTCAAAGTAAGTTCCCTCTATGCCTACTTTCTGGAGAGTTTTTATCATAAATGGGTGTTGAATTTCATCAGAAGCTTTTTCTGTATCTATTGAGATTATCATATGGTTCTTACCCTTCAGTTTGTTAATATGGTTTATCACATTGATTTGCATATATTGAAGAATCCTGGCATTCCTGGGATAAAGCCACTTGATCATGGTATATGATCCTTTTAATGTGCTATTGGATTCTGTTTGCTAGTATTTTGCTGAGGATTTTTGCATCTATGTTCATCAGTGATATTGGCCTGTAGTTTTCTCTTTTTGTGACATCTTTGTCTGGTTTTGGTATGAGGGTGATGGTGGTCTCATAGAATGAGTTTTGGAGTGTTCCTCCCTCTGCTATATTTTGGCGGAGTTTGAGAAGGATAGGTGTTAGCTCTTCTCTAAATGTTTGATAGAATTCACCTGTGAATCCATGTGGTGCTGGGCTTGTTTGTTGTATGATTTTTAATCACAGTTTCAATTTCAGTGCTTGTGATTGGTCTGTTTATATTTTCTCTTTCTTCCTGGTTCAGTCTCAGAAGGTTATATCTTTCTAAGAATTTGTCCACTTCTTCCAGGTTGTCCATGTTAGTGGCATATGGTTACTTGTAGTAATCTCTCAAGATCCTTTGTATTTCTGCAGTGTCAGTTGTTACTTCTCCGTTGTCATTTCTAATTCTGTTGACTTAGGGCTTCTCCCTTTTTTTCTTGATGAGTCTGGCTAATGGTTTACCAATTTTGTTTATCTTCTCAAAGAACCAGCTTTAGTTTTATTGATTTGGCTATTGTTTCCTTCATTTCTTTTTCATTTATTTCTGATCTGATCTTTATGATTTCTTTCCTTCTGCTAACTTTGGGTTTTTTTGTTTTTCTTTCTCTAATTGTTTTAGGTGTAAGGTTAGGTTGTTTGTCTGAGATGTGCCTTGTTTCTTAAGGTAGGATTGTATTGCTATAAACTTCCCTCTTAGAACTGCTTTTGCTGCATCCCATAGGTTTTGGGTCATCGTATTTTCATTGACATTTGTTTCTGGGTATTTTTTTATTTCCTCTTTGATTTCTTCAGTGATCTCTTGGTTATTTAGTAGTGTACTGTTTAGCCTCCATGTGTTTGTATTTT
>NC_041225.1:53556823-53576528 GCF_002837175.3 Physeter macrocephalus
CCTCACTTTCAGTCTGTATGTGTCCCTAGGTCTGAAGTGGGTCTCTTGTAGACAGCATATATACGGGTCTTGTTTTTGTATCCATTCAGCCAGTCTATGTCTTTTGGTTGAAGCCTTTAATCCATTTACATTTATGGTAATTATCTATACGTATGTTCCTATTACCATTTTCTTAATTATTTTGGGTTTGTTATTTTAGGTCTTCTCCTTCTCTTGTGTTTCCTGCCTAGGGAAGTTCCCTTAGCATTTGTTGTAAACCTGGTTTTGTGGTGCTGAATTCTCTTAGCTTTTGCTTGTCTGTAAAGGTTCTTCTAGAGAATTTTTAATTTCATTTATTGTGTTGTTCATCATTGTTTGTTTGCTCTTTAGTTTTTCTAGGTCCTTATTAAATGTTTCTTGTATTTTCTCCATTCTATTTTCAAGATTTTGGATCATCTTTACTATCATTACTCTGAATTCTTTTCAGGTATATCACCTATTTCCCCTTCATTTGTTTGGTCTGGTGGGTTTTTACCTTGCTCCTTCATCTGCTGCATATTTTTCTGTCTTCTCATTTTTCTTAACTTACTGTGTTTGGGGTCTCCTTTTCCCAGGCTGTAAGTTTGTAGTTCCCGTCGTTTTTGGTATATGCCCCCGGTGGGTAAGGTTTGTTCAGTGGGTTGTGTAGGCTTCCTGGTGGAGGGGACTGGTGCCTGTGTTCTGGTGGATGAGGCTGGATCTTGTCTTTCTGGTGGGCAGGACCGAGTCTGGTGGTGTGTTTTGGGGTGTCTGTGAACTTAGTATGATTTTAGACAGCCTCTCTGTTAATGAGTGTGGTTGTGTTTCTGTCTTGCTAGTTGTTTGGCATGGGGTGTCCAGCACTGGAGCCTGCTGGTCGTTGAGTGGAGCTGGTTCTTAGCATTGAGACGGAGATCTCTGGGAGAGCTCTTGCCTATTGATATTATGTGGGGCCAGGAGGTCTCTGGTGGTCCAATGTCCTGAACTCAGCTCTCCCACCTCAGAGGTTTAGGCCTGAAAGCTGGCTGGAGAACCAAGACTCTGTCAGCCAGACGGCTTTTGGGAAGTCTGATATCTTCTGCCAGCATTCAGTAGGTGCTCTGTAGGAGTTGTTCCACATGTAGATGTATTTTTGATGTATTTGTGGGGAGGAAGCTGATCTCCACATCTTACTCCTCCACCATCTTGAAGGTCCTCTAAAATAATTGTTTTTAAAGAAAATTATCTAAGACCCTTGTTTTCCCTGGGGATATTGTTTAATTCCAAAGGAGTATTCAGACTATACACCAGAAAGCATTTCTGAGAAGTTTCCTTCCAAGTTTAAACATCTGTGATTTTTGTGGTCTTTTCACCTGGAGAAATAGTACAGTTGATTTAGTTTTTCCACTTTCTGTGACACTTGGCCATGTCTCAGATTTAAGTCACACTTGGGTTCAACTCTTCCCTCTAAGTGATTTCTGATCTTATATCAATGTCACCCCTTATTCAGTCATTCTTAAGTCAAAGTTAACGTTCTATAAACATGAGAATTAGGCCAGCATTTCAGAAAGTCAAAGACAAGAAAACCCAGGTGGGAACAATATGGAAACATTCTTTCCCTTTGTCAACCAACTCTACTCTCCTGCTAATTCCCTGCTATCACCTTCTCCAGCTACTCTCACCTTTCTTCTTTTGTCTAGTACACCCTCTCCATCTTGTTTGGATTAAGTAATCACTTATAAAAATAAGAATATGATCTCTTTTCTGAATAAGAAGAAATATATCACTATGTATAGAACTCCTCATTTCAAAAAATAAAAATACTGCTCTACGTTTTTGAGATCTGCCTAATTTTTATTCAGAAACAACTGTACCTAGAAAAATATGGGGGTCAGGAACTTAGACTGTTACCAGGTTGTCAAATATCATGTTATAATCTAGAGATAAACTGCATTCATACACATAGACCCAGCCTACTACATTTATATCAGTGGCCACTCCAGGAAGCAAATTGGAAGCACTTTACTTTTCAATCCCCATGATCTCCATCTCACTAAACAGAGAATCTGAGCAAAAACTAAACCCTTTCTATGCAAACACAAATTCAGCAGACTATTCCAGGCCCACATTTAAACTATATTGCTGCTGCCCCTAAACTCTACCCACATAGAAATCATGGAGCACTTGTGGCCTCTGACCCAAGGGCATGAGAATGTCTTTCTTCAGAGCCCGAGGACCAAGGGACCATAATAAAACAAAAGGGATGGGGTGAATCAAAACCAGTAATCTAGAAGATCAGGTCACCCAAAGAAGCAGAGTCTGAGGTAGTCCTGAGAAATTAGAGCATAAATCCAAGAGATTAAACAGCCAGGGAAATGAAAAGATGATGGCAAGTCTAGTGGGCAATCTGAAGCCAGTCTGGGTGACTAAAAAACACTGGAGCTTATTCAATACTGGATTTTTACCTGCTCTCGATGGCAAGATGCCCAGGTGATCCAACTGCATTTGGAGGACTATGGTTGGTGCAGAGATTCTCTGATTAATCTATTAATTTAGACGTTGGTTCTGTAACTGGTCTAATTCTCAAGCATTAAGAATGCATCTACTCCTGCATTTGTCCATAAGCTGTTTTGTGACACTGGTAGCTGTCTAGCCAAATCCTTTCCACCATCTAACTTGACAATATGCCAAGATAAAAATACTCACTGTCTTGTACTCCCCTGCAGCTCTAGATGGCTATGTGACATAGTTACGGTGAATGATATTCAAACTGAGGATTTCTGTTATTGGAAAGAAATGACTCCCAGTTCCATATCTGCCACATAACACTGTTTCCTCTTCATACTGCCTGGAATGCTGAAGTGAGAGCCACTTAGAGACCATACATCCAAAAGCATGACACACTAAAAATGTGTAGGAGAAGGAAAAGAACCAGGACCCCACCAGCATCACAAGGGACCATCCCTGGACTTCTTGGTATCAGAGACAAATAAATCTCTGTGTGTTTAATCCAGCGTTTGGGGGATCTCTGTCACTTATAGCAGAACACATTTCCCACTGTTATAATAAGATATCACTGTTTCCGTAATAGTTATGAACTTTGAAATTCCAGAAAGTTCCACACTCATCCTTTACCATTCTACCTGTGCCCTGTGAATGACTAAGAAAACACATTTCACTCAACGAAAGCACATGAGTGCAGATATGATCCTAGAGATATACAGATTCTTAGTATATGAAAAAAAACTGGAAGTTATAATTAAGAAAAAATGTCCCAAAAAACCTCAACTGACAGAGGCTGCAGCAATGCTTTCAAGAAACAAATTATCCACCTGTAGAACTGTCTTTGTCCAATATCTTATCGTTAGATTCTGCAAGAATAAAATATGCTTCTTAATCATAATACCAAAGGAAAAAGAAGATATCAAAAAATAGTGTAAAATCAAGAGCAGAATTCAGACAACTAAAGCAATCTGCTCTTGCCTGGCTGAATTCACCCAGGACTCTGGCCCATCTCCCCTCATTCTCTTTCACTTCTGATGTCTCTGCCAACTCCCATCTCTATGTTAGCTATCTTTGCTCCTCAAAGTTCTTTCTGCATCGACATTTCTATCTCCTGCTTTTGATCCCTCTTTGCTACTGAGGCCTCAGTTTTGGATTCTTCCTTCTCTTCATATTCAGTTTCTAGTTCTTAGATTACAACAGTTTCTCTGCCCTCCTTCTTAGAGGTCATCTTGGATTCTGGTTGATTTCTTGAGCCCAGAGGCTAAAATCAGGGTTCTACTTCAAGTACTGCCTCCCCGTAGCACCACACAGCCTGAGTCTCCCAGTTCTGTTTACACACACTCCCATCAAGGGAATTAAAATCCCCTCATAAGCCCCTAACCTAGCTTCTCTTCACATGCTAACTCACTGGCCAAGCAGCAGGCTTTGATTTACTTTTTGCTAAATAAAAAAACAAATGCATTACAAAATTAAGACAGAAGTTACAGTGTATGACACTCTCTAGGTCCATCCAGCTCACTGCAAATAACTCAATTTCGTTTCTTTTTATGGCTGAGTAATATTCCATTGTATATATGTGCCACATCTTCTTTTTCTATTCATCTGTCGATGGACACTTAGGTTGTTTCCATGTCCTGGCTACTGTAAATAGTGCTGCCTAGAGACTGTCATACAGAGTGAAGTAAGTCAGAAAGAGAAAAACAAATGTTATTTGTAGTGAGGTGGATGGACCTAGAGACTGTCATACAGAGTGAAGTAAGTCAGAAAGAGAAAAACAAATACCATATGCTAACACATATATATGGAATCTAAAAAAGAAAAAAGAAAGAAATGGTTGTGAAGAACCTACAGGAAGGACAGGAATAATGACGCAGATGTAGAGGATGGACTTGAGGACACGGGGAGGGGGAAGGGTAAGCTGGGACGAAGTGAGAGAGCAGCATGGACATATATACACTATCAAATGTAAAACAGATAGCTAGTGGGAAGCAGCCGCATAGCACAGGGAGATCAGCTCAGTGCTTTGTGACCACCTAGAGGGGTGGGATCAGGAGGGTGGGAGGGAGACGAAAGAGGGAGGAAATATGGGGATATATGTATACTTATAGCTGATTCACTTTGTTATACAGCAGAAACTAACACACTATAGTAAAGCAATTATACTCCAATAAAGATGTTTAAAAAAAAAAGTTACAGTGTAATTACAACTATGGGTAGTAGAAAAGGGGGATCAAGTGACAGTCTGTATCCCCACTGTTCAGAATTAAGCTTTTATGTTTTATTGCATTTTTAAGGCAGATTTATTAGAGTCCCACAGAAGCTCTCACATAGTTGAATAATACAACCTCAAGTTATTTCTTTGAAAAATTTGCAGAATTTTTTGGCAACTTAGAGTCCTCCCTCTCTATATTCACCGCTAAATTAATCAAAAGGGCAAGTAGGGCTTCCCTGGTGGTGCAGTGGTTGAGAGTCCGCCTGCCGATGCAGGGGACACGGGTTCGTGCCCTGGTCCGGGAAGATCCCACATGCCACGGAGTGGCTAGGCCCGTGAGCCATGGCCGCTGGGCCTGCGCGTCCGGAGCCTGTGCTCCGCAACGGGAGAGGCCACAACAGTGAGAGACCCGCGAACTGCAAAAAAAAAAAAAGGGCAAGTGGTCAAAATTTGGTGTCTTTCCAGTTAGTTCCTTGCATCTCTCCAAAAATGAGGGCCTAAAACCTTGCAGTAACTTCCAGAGTGGTAGTGATATTTATACTGGATTATTCTTTCTTGCAAGAGTGATTTTTTTAAAGGCACCAAATAGAAAGAATCTGCATCATTTAAGAGTCCCCTGTGTGGAAGAACCTGTCCTAGTTTATGTCTGTTGATTTGAAAGGTTGTTTGAGAAAGAATGGGAAAATGAGCCCAGGAGATAAATATTCTGAACAATTAACCTATAAACAAATAAATAACACAGTATATGGGCTACTTAATGTCACATCTCTATAGACAGACAACAATAAGTTTGCAGGCGAGGTTGACATGATGGATATCACTAGATTACTAGCACACTATGCCAGATTCAGAAACAAAAGCACATGCACTTTCTTTCACTGTCCCACATTGTAATGGATGCTTCCCCACTCTTTAATCCCCTCACCCTGATTTTCATCAATAATTTGGACATTTATATTTATTCTCAAAGGAATGGCCTTGCAGATGAAAAGGCAGGGGCAAACTTAACCATTGCGAGGCCAGAGTTCAAGTCAATTCGTAGGACTCCAAGGGATATACCAAAAAAAAGGACACGTGTTGAGAAGCTGTGGTTTGCCTAGTGCCATGAAGATGCTTTTGCACCTGTATACATTTCCACAGTTTATCAATCTGATGATAAATCAATGGTTCACAATTCCAACTGCATATTAGAATCAACTCGGACGTTTTCTAAAATACTCACTCTTTGCCACCTCCCCCAAAGCTAACTGAAATTAAATTTTTGAGAGTTAAGCTCCGTCATCTATAATTTTTTCTGTGTTTGCAGGGGGAGGTGAGCTCAGAGTCCTTTTACTCCACTATCTTGATCCTCCCTCCTGGCATCTGTAGTTTTTATTTAAATCTCCAGATGGTCTGAGGCACAGGGATAGTTGACACCAACTACACTAAATAAAGAATTTTTTAGTTATTCTGGTCCACAAACTACATCAACAAGGTCAAAATCTTACAAGTCACTAATATTACCTTTTCCCATCTGCTAGAAAAATCTTAACAAAATTAATATAAAGATGATTTGATTGGATCCCAGGAAGGTACAGAGTCAACAAGATAGCCAGTCATGTCAGGAAAAAAAACCATCATTAAAAGTAGAATAGAAGGAATTCTCTGGTGGCACAGTGGTTAGGAATCTGCCTGCCAGTGCAGGGGACAGGAGTTCAAACCCTGGTGCAGGAAGATCCCATGTGCCGCGGAGCAGCTAAGTCCGTGTGCCACAACTACTGAGCCTGCGCTCTAGAGCCTGTGAGCCACAACTACTGAAGACCACAAGCCCTAGAGACCATGCGCCACAACTACCGAGCCCAAGTACTGCAACTACTGAAGCCCGCGCGCCTAGAGCCCACGCTCCGCAACAAGAGAAGCCATCGCAATGAAAAGCCCGAGCACAACAAAGAGTACCCCCCGCTCACCGCAACTAGAGAAAGCAAGCACAAAGCAACAAAGACCCAACGCAGTCAAAAAAATAAAATTTAAAAATTAAAAAAAAAAAACTAGAATAGAAAATTTCACTGACCAAAATTGGCCGTTAACACATTGAACACATATCTCCTAGAGATAACCCCATTGTGATTTTCAAAACAGATATTTTTTAGATTTTAGGAAATATAGTCTAATATTATTACCTACTTAAGCATTTAAGGCTAGGAATCATATCAATATATAATTAAGGTATTTATATAAAATTTGAAATCTTACACAATTGTCCTAAATAGAGAAGAAATACAACAGGTAAAATGGTGTTCTCTTCCTCACTTTTGATCTTTCTTCATTCCTCATATTTTCCTTTTCTATGGGTGGTAAGAATTCACAAGATTCTAACATATAACAAATCTTTAGAAGGGGATGACACTGCTTCTTAAATAACAAAAATTAGGACTTCCCTGTTAGCGCAGTGGTTAAGAATCCGCCTGCCAATGCAGGAGACATGGGTTCAAGCCCTGGTCCGGGAAGATCCCACATGCCACAGAGCAGCTAGGCCCGTGCGCCACAACTACTGAGCCTGTGCTCTAGAGCCCGTGAGCCACAATTACTGAGCCTGTGTGCCACAAGTGCTGGAGCCCGTGCACCTAGAGCCCATGCTCTGCAACAAGAGAAGCCACTACAATGAGAAGCCTGCTCACCGCAGTGAAGAGTGTCCCCCACTCACTGCAGCTAGGGAAAGCCCGTGTGCAGCAACGAAGAGCCAATGCAGCCAAAAATAAACAAATTAATAAATAAATTTTAAAAAAAAACTAGATTAACTTTTAAAGGGAAATATAAAGAAATTTACAAGAGAGACATTTCACGTGAAATAGGTTTTTTTTTTTTTTTTTGGCTGCCTTGGGTCTCAGTTGTGGCACGCAGGATCTTTCGTTGCAGCGCGCAGGCTGTTTGTTGTAGCATGTGGGTTGTGGCATGAGTTGTGGCATGAGGGTTTTCTCTCTAGTTGTGGCATGTGAGTTTTTTTCTTTTCTTCTTTCTCTCTCTCTCTTTAGTTGGGGCGCGCAGGCTCCAGAGTGAATGGCTCTGTAGTTTGCAGCACTCGGGCTCTCTAGTTGAGATGCTCAGGCTCAGTAGTTGTGGCACGCAGGCTTAGTTGCCCCAAGGCATGTGGGATCTTAGTTCCCTGACTAGGGATAGAACCTGAACCCACGTCCCCTGCATTGGAAGGCAGATTCTTTACCACTGGACCACCAGGGAAGTCACAGCTATCTGTTCTTTGAAAGAAAGAAAAGGTGTGGCATATTCTTTATCCACTAGTTTCTCCTCTGGGGTAAAACAGAGGTGAGTGCTTAGACAATATTTACATGAGCAGGATGAAATAAAGGAGACAATGCCAGCTGCCAACAAGAAAAAATCCAAGGAAAAGAAAAATACAAGTAGTAGGTATGGGGGGAAAAAAGAAAGACATTAAAAATTAAAAGCCAGACAATAAATGCAGCAGAGAATTTTACATCTGAAAAGACTTTTGAACTACAGGTAGTGCTAACAATGGAAGATGAATTTAGGGAAAGTAAGGTAAGAGAAAGAGCAATCTAAAAGTAGAATGAAGAGTAAAAAAGAAAATAGCAGAATAAAAATTACCTCATCCGGTTTTATCATTTTAATGAACATAAGCCAAAGAGTAAGGTCACAGACAAAAGGTTTTTTTCATCTCTGTCCTTTGATCGGTTCCCAAGTCAACAAACATTCGGGCAGAGAATAAGAAAACCTTTAAAGCAAGAAACAGAAATGAGAAGAAAGCTAAGTGCGTATGTTGTTGTCAATATTTTTAACCTCTGCTTTCAGATTTATTTCAAAATATTTGCTTCTGGTGTCTTGTGTCCTAAGCTGTAATGTATTTTGACTCAGCAGTCAGTGGACCACATTTTTGCCCAGGCTTATCCTCAGCTTCTTCAGTTCCACATGGCAAGGGGACCATTCGGAGTACCCTTCCTTGTGAAGGAAGGTCCAACACAGCAAAGTTTGCTGTTGCTTTCCAAGTTGCCTTGGGAAGGGGGGGATGGTGGGAAGGTGTTGATGAAAAGACAATAGAAACTTCAGTAGGGACCTCATTATTCTGCAAACCAATAATAAAGTAGAATGCTGCTTTCAGATGAAATAAAATTGTTGCTAAAATGATGCTAATAAATAGCATTAGCATCATACAGGAACTTGTCAGAAATGTAAATTCTTGGACCCCATCCCAGACTTACTCAGTTAGTAATCTGATGGTAGAACCCACCAGTCTATGGTTTTAACAGTCCCTCCAGGTGAGTCTAACGGATGCCAATGACTTAATCCAAGCACTGTGACACAATCACTATACTATAGATAACTAATGATATGTTCTTAACTGCCTAGAAGCTAGTTCTGGGGGAAGAAAAGTGCTCTAGTGCTCTTGCAGAGGCAACTTTTGAGATGTGAAAGGTAAGGCAGGTAAAATGGAGGTCGCAGGCAAAAGCAACAGCATAAATAAAGACCTATAAAAATTATTTTGCACATCAGTTTTAAATGTTTGTTGTATACTATTTAAATGTGGTTTTTTTTACTACATCCTTAAATAAGTTGGTTTTTCGACTCCCAAGGCCTAAAACAATTTATGCTAGATGTGTGGTTGTTGCTAAAGGACTATGGGATATACCCTATAGAGCAGAAGGGCAAAGTCCAGGTAAGTTACCTCCATGTGTTTTGCTCACTGGACAGTTTATCTGGGGCTGAGAACATTTCTAACTAATGAAAAGATTGTCATGAGCCTGACATGCCACTGATATGCAGGCATTATATCTCTGTTATTCCCATCTTTTGGCTTCTGTCTTTGGAAAAAAATATGATAAAGGACCTCAGAATATCTATTTTTATGTCATACTAAGTGGTCAAGTGCTAAAAGCAATATTCAGCCAAAGCTAAGGCTGATGCCAGATATCTTATCATAGCTCCTGTATTTGAGAATAAATCCTGAATTCAATCAAAAAAATTACTACTACAATTTTATTATTAACACTTTAGGAGTCAAATTTTTTTTTTTTTTTTTTTTTTTTTTTTTTGTGGTATGCGGGCCTCTCACTGTTGTGGCCTCTTCCCATTGCGGAGCACAGGCTCCAGACGTGCAGGCCCAGCGGCCATGGCTCACGGGCCCAGCCACTCCACGGCATATGGGATCTTCCCGGACCGGGGCACGAACCCGTGTCCCCTTCATTGGCAGGCGGATTCTCAACCACTGTGCCACCAGGGAAGCCCTAGGAGTCAAATTTTAAGCACTTGATATAGTACATGAATAATCATTTCTTAGCCTTGTCAACTGCTGAAATGTTCCTATGGTCACAGTACTGCAAATTTATGACACCAAATAGATACTTAATTTCAACTGAGGTAACTGAAAGAACAAGATATCTCTTGGGTATCTCATTTTTCTCTAAAACTTTCTTCTTTTCTTCACACTCTTTATATTCTTTACTATTCTGGATCAAAGATGATTTATTATAGATGTTGTTGCACAAGATGTAGATGTTTTCCTTCAAAAAATATCGAGATGGCAAAGTTGACACTCTGCCTTAATTCAATCTCAGGTGATGTGAGAAATAATCAAATAGAACTTTTTCTTGAAAGACTCAGAACTAATTTACACGGCTACAAAGCTACAAGAGAGCAGAAGTTTGTTGCCCTGACATTCCCAAGTATGTAGAAAGTGTTAAGCACATAATAAGTGCTCAAGGAATATTAATGGGATAAATGGAAGATTAAATGGATTTCAATAACTACAAACTAAAAATAATTCTCAAAACTTATTTTGCTTAATGTCATAATTACAAGTATACCAATGATTCCACAAGTATTCAAATTATGGTATATAGCCATGAGAACTCCGAAAGAGAAGAGGATGAGAATGGACCTCATTAAATTCAAGAATAGTCTAGAGCCACAATAATTAAAGCAGTGAAATAGCAGAAGATTATGTGGACAGACCAATAGAACAGAACAGAAAAGCTAAGTATAGATCAAAATACGTGGGATTTTGATGCATAATAAAGATTGAATCTCCAATCAGTGGAAGTAAAGATGGACTTTTTAATAAGTGGCATTGGAGCCTCTGGGTAGCTATCTGGCCATTCACATACCAGGCCAAACTCCAATGGCTCAAAAATGTACTTGAAGAAAACATATCAAATCCCTTTATGATCTTGGAACGGGGAAGACATTTTAACTGACTTAAAATCTATAAGCTATAAAATAAATTATAAATTCAAATGCATAGTTGCATTTAAAAGAAAAAAATGGCATACTAAGTGGTCAAAATAATCCAAGATGGAAAATAAGAAAAAATATATATTTACAACTCATAGTCAAGAGTTCATCTTCCTAATACATAAAAACCTCCTAAAAATCTAGAAGAAAGCCATTGACAATTCAATAGAAAATGGGTAAACATATGATCAGAACCCTCACAGGGAAAAAAACCCACAAATGATCCTTAAACATATACAAATGTGCTCAGCCTCAACCATAAGAAGATACCAGTTTTCATCTACCATAGTGGCAAAAATTCAAAAATATGACAACACATTCTGTTGATAAGGCTTTAGGGTAACGAACTCACATATCTTGGCCAGTGGGAATGCAAAATAGTAGAATCTCTAGGGAGGGAAATTTGACAGTGTACATAAAATTTACAAAAAATTTGACTAGGCAATCTCACTTCAGGGAATTTATCCTATAGATATACTTGAACACACGTGAAACATATAAGGTCATAGCAGTATCTAATTTTGAAAGTCAGAAAAAAGTCCAAGTGTCCATCAAAAGAAAACCATTTAAATAAATGATGATGAAACACTACCCAACCATAAGTAATGAGGAAGCTCTCTTTATACTGATGTGGAAAGACCTCTAAGATATTGTTTAGTAAAGAAAGAAAGTATGAAAAGGTGTTTATAGTATGTATGCTACCCTCTGAGTAAGGAATTAGGGAAGGTAAGTATATATTTGCATTTGCTTATATCTGCAATAAGAAATACTGAAAGTATATGCAAAACAATATAGGGGTAGGGAATAGACTATAGAAGTACTGAAGTGACATCACAATATACTTTTAAATATAGTTTTTTAATTTGAATCATGGACTTATTTTTTTTTTCTTTTTTTTATTGAAGTATAGTTGATTTATGTTTCAGGTGTACAGCAAGGTGATTCAGTTATACATATAAAAATATATATGTATTCCTTTCAGATTCTTTTCCATTATAGGTTATTACAAAATATTGAATATCGTTTCCTCTGCTATACAGTTAAGTCCTTGTTGTTTATAAAAACATATTCTTTTTATGTAAAGAATTGGAGGGCTTCCCTGGTGGCGCAGTGGTTGAGAATCCGCCTGCCAATGCAGGCGACACGGGTTCGTGCCCCGGTCCAGGAAGATCCCGCATGCCGCGGAGTGGCTGGGCCCGTGAGCCATGGCCGCCGAGCCTGCGCGTCCGGAGCCTGTGCCAGCCTGCACGACCGGAGCCTGTGCTCCGCAACGGGAGAGGCCACAACAGTGAGAGGCCTGCGTACCACAAAAAAAAAAAAAAAAAAAAAAAGAATTGGAAACAATAAAAAAGAATTGTGACATAATCTAATCTATATAATTCTGCTTTGTACTATTATTTAAATGTTTCCAAACGTCTATTGGCTCAAAATGGCTATAACTTTTCTTAAAGTTATCCTGCTAATACACTCTTTTTAATATGTCTTCACCATGATTTCCTCGATTTCAACTTTAAAACAAAAATCCTTTCATAATCATTATTAAGATTGTAGTGTAGGATGAATTGGGAGATTGGGATTGACATATATACACTAATATGTATAAAATAACTAATAAGAACCTGCTGTATAGCACAGGGAACTCTAATTTACTTCGTTGTACAGTAGAAACTAACACAATATTGTAAAACAACTGTACCCCAATTTAAAAAAAAAAGATTGTAGTGTTTACTCTTTTAAAGGTTGTCAATGATCCCTATGACCCACCTCTCAGTTCTTAACTTACTTGACTTGTCAATAGCATTTGGCAGAGTTGATCTCTCCCTCCTCCTTGCAACTCTTTTTTTCATTAGGTTTCCAGGATACACCCTTTGTTTTCTTCTTACTTCACTAGTGGTTCCTCATGTTCTTTGCCAGTTCCACCTCTCCTGCCCAACTTCACAGTGTTGGTACACTTATCCTCACTCATTTTGTGATCTCATCAGGTCTCATGGCTTTAAATACCCATCACATGCCAATAACTCCCAAATTTAAAACTGCAGCCCTGACCTCTTCTGAACTCTAGATTTATATTCCTCACTGCCTAGCTGAAGTCTCCAGTTAGATATCTGACAACTCAAATTTAAGATATCCAAAACTGACCACGTAATCCTCCTTCCCAAACTGATTACCCACAGGCTTTCTCATTTTAATTGATGAGGAATTATCTTTGACTCCTCTCTTTTAAATCCCATCATCTACTGTTGGGAAATTCAGACAACTCCTCTCTCAACCTCATCTGCTTGTTACCACCTTCACTACGACACTCATTCAAGCCACCACCATCTCTGATCTGCATGATAATAATCTACTAACTGGATCTCCTCCTACAATCTCTTTTCAACACAGTACCCATTTGACATATAAATCAGATTGTGTCATTGCGCTGCTCAAAATCTCCAAGGGTTCCCCATCTCACTCAGAAGCCATAGTTGTTCAAATGTTCTACAAGGTCCCATATGATCTCGCTTTTCATTATTCATCTAACTTCATCTTCTATTACTCTTCTCTCATCCCTCAGTCCAACTACTCTGACTTTACACACTCCAGATATCTGCTTGGCTAACTCCCTCTTCTCCTTTAAATCTGTTCACAGATGTCACCTTCGCAATGAAATCTATTCTAATGATCCTGTTTAAAACTGTAGCATTCTCCTCATCTCCAGTGCTCCAAACACCCTTTGCCTTGCTCATTTTTTTCTAAACCACTTATTGACTTCCATATAATTTGTTTACTATATTTATTGTAAATTTTCTGTCTCCCTTCTCTGTAACGTAAGTTTCATAGGGAAGGAATTTTGTGTGCAAGCACCTCAAAAGTTGCCTACCATATGGTAAGTGTACAGTATAACACTTGTTATTTATTTATTCATTCACTTAATTTGGCTGTGCCAGGTCTTTGTTGCGGCATGCGGGATCTTTAGTTGCGGCATGCGGACTCTTAGTTGCAGTATGCATGCGGGATCTAGTTCCCCGACCAGGGATCGAACCCGGGCCCCATGTATTGGGAGTGCGGAGTCTTACCCCCTGGACCTCTGGGGAAGTCCCAACACTTGTTAAATGAATATATAAATTCATTTTAAGAATAGAGAAGACAGGTATCCTGTTTGGAAAGAGGAGAATCAATTATCAAATAGGAGAAGTCATTATTTGTTGTCAAATTTAATTAACCCACAACACTAATATCTAAGCAGCAAGTCTGGGAAATATTTAAATTGAGTTTTAAAATAGTATTAAAAAGAAATAGCTATTTTCTAGCAGACTTCTATTGATAGACATTTAGGTTATCTACAGTTTAACAATGTTTCCATTTTCATCTTATTCATACCTCTTTATCTGTACAAGCATGTCTCTAGGATGAATTACTGGTAACAGATTCACTGGGTCAAAAAGCAGATACATTATAAATTTTGAAACATGTTACCAAATTACATTTGATGAGTGTATATCAATTTATACTCACATATTCAGGGTATAGACATGTCTGTATATTATCAATTTTCTATAATATCCTCTTTATTATCACAATAAAATAAATACCTGCACATAGAAAACATGTCATTTTAATTATCGGTACTTTTACAAAATATTTCAATAAAGTATAAACACAATGTCCAAAAAGGAAGTGAAAGTTGAATGATGACTGATTTAATTAATTGAAAAATGAACTAATAGCTAAATGGATTAATGGAGGAATGGATGGATGGATGGATGGATGGATGGGTGGGTGGATAGATGGGTGGATGGATGGATACTGAGTGAGTAGATATCTGGCAAGAAATGTTTAAGAGGAGCAAATGGGAAAACAAGGTTACCTGGTTCTATAAAATGACCAATGCAACAACAGGAAAGTAACTCAGCTTTGAGAGTAAAAAAAAAAAAAAAGACTCATTCAGGGAAAAAATTGGAAATCAAATTTTGTTTCTCTTCTAATTAATTTGAAGAGAATAAAATGAAATAGAATGTGGGAAGCATCAATAAAATCTTCCCCTCTCACAGAACCAAACACTCATGACTGCTTGAATAAAACAAGTGTCTGTGTGAGGCTAACTGGGAATAAAATGGTAAAGTTTCTCAAATTAAACTGTAAACTATATTCTAACTTCCCACCTCACAGCATAGTTAGTGCTTCAAAGATGCAGAGTAACTTGGAAGATTTGAGCATGAAAAGTAATGTCTAACCTTTAGCATAGTGAACTCTAAATGGGGGAATGTTTCCACAGACATCAGAGATGATGTTTCAAGTCCTTAATTCATTCTAGAACACATAAGAACCCTCTAACACTAAATGATCACCCCCACCAGCACTTCTCAGATTCCTTCTCCTTCACAGATAATCTGACCCATGGCCTAGTGTGTTCTGACTGCGTACTACCTTCTTAAGGATATATGACAAAATGAGATCCTCTTTGTTTCTCCTGTCTCTGTAAAAGCCCCAATTCTTTCTTTTCTTAATCAACATCAATAATCTAAGGTAATTGAGAAGGACTTTCTTGAGTCCATTGAACAGTATATCTCTTCAGAGAATTATGAGAGAATATTTCTTATACATTTACCAGAAAATTTTCATGGAACTATGCAAGGCTGGTAGGGTAGGCAGGGATAAAAAGAACATGTGTTTTGAAATCAGAGAGACTTGAGTTTGAATATTGACTCTGCTATTTCCAGCTAAATGACCTTAGCATCTCTAAGCCTCTGGTTCTACATCTTTAAATGGAAATAATATTTACTTTGATGGGTTGTAGATTAAGCTAGTCTGTAGAAGCACCAATTACTACCACACATCGCAGCCAACAATTTTTGAATAATGGTCTTCAAGATAAAACACAAAGGGGAAGATAAATGGGTCTGTGCAATCTGCCATTATATATTGATTATTGATTTGGGGAGTTGAATAATTTGTAATTTACTATAAGAAATTTAAAGGTCAAGGAAGCAAAATCCTTATATCAGTTATTGCATATGCCAAGCATTTAGGTGTTCTTTCACTGATGGGGAAGTGCAGGGCATCTTCTAAATTTATGAAACACCTGTTAAAGATTCTTCATTAAATAAAAATAATTTCCTTGGCAATGCTGATAAATGACAACAGGTGATGATCCCGGATGAGATTATGATTATAAATGAACCTATTGAAATTCTTTGGTATTTTTATAGAGACATCAAAATCAAAATATATGAGAAATGAAAACAGAGTTCATGGAGCCCCTGAAATACACTGGGAACCACAGGAAAATGGCTCTCTCATGCCCCAGTCAACTTAGATTCCACATTCTAAATGGGAATTCAATAGGATCAAAACTGATACTTTCTGCTGGACTCCCTAAATCTACTACCTGAAATTTCCCGGTTAGTAACAACAGAATAATTTCTAGGATTCAAATTCAAATCATAACTACACATAAAGAAAAGGCAACAGTCTGCCTTTAACAGGTGGGCACCAAGCAATAATTTAGGACATTTTATCTGCATAACTTCTCTATGAGATAGGAAGAAGGACTATGCTAATTTAACAGATGAGGGAACAGAAATTAAGTGACCTGTAGATCTACTAAGAATTTATACAAAAATGATCACATTTGGCCAAAAACGTGAGATTCAATCTCCAGCTTCCCATCAGTCAATGTCTTTTTATTAAAAAGGTACCTTAGAAATAAGAAAACAAATCAGGTCATCCAAAGTGGCAGTGAAACAGCTGGGAGATGATTTCCTGCTTTGTTCCTTATTCTTCACCTTACCAAGTGATCAATGAACTTTTCCAAAGCACACCACTCTCTAGCAGGTTCCCACCATAAACATGGAACTAAAAATCCCAAAGCCCCAGAGGGTAAAGCAAGGTCAAGAGAAGTGACAACACTCTCATTGTGAGCCTTTCTCAACAGAGCTGCTTTTAGAATTTAGAAGCGAGACATGCTCAACTGTTATGAGTTGCTGTGATAATGCATAATTAGACGGTGATTTAACATAGAGCTAAAAAAAAAATGACAGTAATCATGGGGGGGAAGGAAGAAAATGCCAACGAAAGCAGTTAAATGAGCTGAAGTGCCTGGCATTTTTGTGATGTGTATCTGTTAGTAATTTGTCAGACTGTAACAATAGAGGTAATTTCACAAATAACAGGGGTTCATCAATTCACAACAGCACTCACTGGTATTTAACATGGAAGAAAAGGATTTGTATTTGGCTTATCAACTTAAAGAAATAGTTATGGGACTTAGGCCTAGCGTACAATTACAAAGTGAAGTGGAGAACTGGTCGTTAATCAGGAAAATTCAAAGCTGTACAAATCTGACTTATGATGACTTCCAAGGTAGAAAATTGCTTTGGGAAAGATTTCACAAAATTAAGAAAAAGTTAATAATGGTGTTTCGTGGGTAGGGCTGACTGTTTCCCATCACCTTCAAACACTGTATGGCTATACTGTGCTTCTCTCCAGTTTCACCTGCCACCCCTCAGAGGCATCCAAAGTTTTAGCCATGGGAAGCCATGCACATTATCCCCAATGAGCTTATCTTTTCCACACCTGTGCACGTGATTCTTCCTAACTGAAATATCCTTTCTCTTTGTTCCACTCAGCTAGCAATTTATCCCCTAATGTTAAATACAAGTGACACTTCTCCCAAGACACTCCCCTGACTTGTCTCCTCAAACCCTACAATACTCATGTGCTGCTGCCCTGTATTCCATTCCACCCCATCATATTAATCACTCTATATTGTAATAACTAGTTTGCATACCTTTCTTTCTGGGAGTTCTACACGAGCAATGACTGCATTTCTTTGCTATTCCCTCCTTCCTAGAAACATCATAGATATTCAACAAATATTGATGAATGAACAAATGAATGAACAGTAGACTTAAAGCATGATCATTGAGAAAGATATGTATTGAATCTCCTCTCTTCTCACCATTATTCTCTCCTCAGTACCCGTGAAATGCACACAACAGAAGAGTCTATAAGTTTCTCCTTATTCTTAACATTGCCTCTAATGCAAGGGATAATTTCACACAAAAAAAATCTAAGAGAATATTGACTCAAAATATCCCTGCAACTAAAATGAATGAAAAATAGGAGAGTGAGAGAAACATGAAATATGACTTATTTAAATCTGGCATTTGAAAAGATTCAGATGATACTCCATGATAAAAGGAGATGGCAAAGTAATCCTAGCTAGTCGTTTTCCTTTTTTTGTTATTCAGCTGTATTACAATAGATCATAGTGTCTAATTAGGAGTTGCTATAGTTTAGAAAAAAAATCTCAAATGGCTTAAAACACATAAAAATGTGAGACTTCCACTGTTCTATTTTTCTAAACCTCAAGACATTTTTTATCTCTGTTGATTCACAAACCTGGACAGCTTCCCAGGTGAAATCTGAAACCAGCCCCCATACATGGAGGGCAAGGAGAAATCAAAGAAAAATTCAGACCACTCCAGATTGGTAGGTGATGGTATTAATAAGCAAGGGAACTTACAGAGGAGGCATGTCTTGGGCGACCTCAAGATAAGGAGATCACTGCACCCGCCCACCAGAATCTCTTGAAGGTTTATATAGAGCTTTGACTGGGCTCAATCACATCAATCACACTGTCCAGATGGTCTCCACAACACATTACTCTCTCAAGGCTGCGTCCTTGAAAACAACTCCCACTGTAGGAATGAAAGTAGATTCTACAGACAGCAGAGGGGGATGAAGAGTCCCCAGCTACCCAGGTCCAGCTCAGGATCAACAGGTAGTCACATCCCCTTGATGATAATTTCAATATTCCTGTAAACCAACACAACCTTGTGTTTCTCAAAGAAAACATAATGCAATAGAAACATAAGCAACATATGTAATTAAAAATCAAAATACAAAATGATATAAGTAACCCCCTTACCTTTTAAAAAGTCATAAAATAATGTGTTTACTTGAAGAGGAAAGGATATCTTATTGTGTCACTCTCAGAGGAAGTACAATTTATGACTTATCAGTAAGGGCCCATAAAGAAAGATAAACAATCCTACACCGATGCAAAATGATTATGCAAATAGGAAAGCTTTTAAATTACTGCCTAACATCTTTCAACATAGTATAATTGGCTTTTCCCCTTTGCTTAAGTCATCTATGCTCAAGCAATTGTGTCCCAATTTTGTCCTCCTTAGTCATAACAAATTTATCTTTTCATGTTCCTTCTTAAGTATTATCATAATCTTTATACTCATTTAACCCCAGGGGAATGATGGGATGATTACCCAGGTGAATCAGTTTGGGATCAAAGAAATCATTTAACACTTCCCAAAGTAAAGTGAGTAAGATTTTAGAGGCTACGGTGAGGTAGGGCACAGATTATACTCGAACAAGGGGCTGAAGCCCTGGGGGTTCCTTATACACACAATAGGAAGTACATAAAATCCATAGTCTTATAGAACAAACTGACAGTTTCTTGGTACAGTAAAATGGCATTATACCACATTTACTATAACCAAGTTTCTTTTTTTTATAGGGATGGAGAACTACAGAAGGGAAATTATAATGTAGAAAGATAAAATGTTTTATGTACCATAACTCAGAAAGTACAATTTATCCCAGACTGTAGTACACAAAGTGAGTACTTTATATTACATTTTTTTAACACCTTTATTGGAGTATAATTGCTTTAGAATGGTGTGTTAGTTTCTGCTGTATAACAAAATGAATCAGCTGTGCATATACATTTATCCCCATTTCTCCTCCCTCTTGCATCTCCCTCCCACC
>NC_041225.1:53576564-53577021 GCF_002837175.3 Physeter macrocephalus
CACTAGCTATCTATTTTACATTTGGTAGTGTATATATGTCCATGCCACTCTCTCACTTCGTCCCAGCTTACTCTTCCCCCTCCCCATGTCCTCAAGTCCATTCTCTACATCTGCGTCATTATTCCTGTCCTGCCCCAGGTTCTTCAGAACCATTTTTTTTTTTTAGATTCCATATATATGTGTTAGCATACGGTATTTGTTTTTCTCTTTCTGACTTACTTCACTCTGTATGAGTCTCTAGGTCCATCCACGTCACTGCAAATAACTCATATCGTTTCTTTTTATGGCAGAGTAATATTCCATTGTATACATGTGCCACATCTTCTTTATCCATTCATCTGTTGATAGACACTTAGGTTGCTTCCATGTCCTGACTATTGTAAATAGAGCTGCAATGAATATTGTGGTACATGACTCTTTTTGAATTATGGTTTTCTCAGGGTAT
Source organism: Physeter macrocephalus (assembly GCF_002837175.3). Taxonomy (NCBI): domain Eukaryota; kingdom Metazoa; phylum Chordata; class Mammalia; order Artiodactyla; family Physeteridae; genus Physeter; species Physeter macrocephalus. The sequence goes on from NC_041225.1 coordinate 53,577,010, forward strand.
ATGCCCAGTAGT
>NC_041225.1:53577119-53606088 GCF_002837175.3 Physeter macrocephalus
ATTCTTTCATGTGTTTATTGGCAATCTGTATATCTTCTTTGGAGAAATGTCTATTTAGGTCTTCTGCCCATTTTTAGATTGGGTTGTTTTTTTAATATTGAGCTGCATTAGCTGCTTGTATATTTTGGAGATTAATCCTTTGTCAATTGCTTCATTTGCAAATATTTTCTCCCATTCGGAGGGCTGTCTTTTCATCTTGTTTATAGTTTCCTTTGCTGTGCAAAACTTTTAAGTTTCATTAGGTCCCATTTGTTTATTTTTGTTTTTATTTCCATTGCTCTAGGAGGTGGGTCAAAAAGGATCTTGCTGTGATTTATGTCATAGAGTGTTCTGCCTATGTTTTCCTCTAAGAGTTGTATAATGCCTGGCCTTACAATTCGGTCTTTAATCCATTTTGAATTCATTTTTATGTACAGTGTTAGGGAGTGTTCTAATTTCATTCTTTTACATGTAGCTGTCCAGTTTTCCCAGCACCACTTATTGAAGAGGCTGTCTTTTCTCCATTGTATATTCTTGCCTCTTTTATCAAAGATAAGGTAACCATATGTGTATGGGTTTATCTCTGGGCTTTCTGTCCTGTTCCATTGATCTATATTTCTGTTTTTGTGCCAGTACCATACTGTCTTGATTACTGTAGCTTTGTTATATTACTTTCTAGTGCTTAGACAAGTACTAAGGCAAGGTCTTCACAGTACTTTATGGTATTAAGGAAAATACTATGGGTGCTTATGTTCTACCCAAAACAAGATCAGGCAAACATTACCAAACCAGCAACGGCCTGTGGAGAGTGAATTGTTTTTTCTGCTTTTCCCAGCATTATGACATGGACACCTGCTATAGTATATGCCCACAAGCCCCTAATTCTTCCCACCCCATTCCATTCACATGGGCCCCACAGGAGCTGCTATGCTCTTACATGGTCATTGTTGATTAGCCCAAGGATAGCCACCTGAGCAAGTTGGGCCAATGAGCACATTCCCTTGGATGTCTGGCTTGGAACCCAAGAGAGAGCCAAAGCACTCTCACTTCAGGAGACAGAAACTGTCAGCACCATGTTTTCATCAATATGGGAATAACTGACAATCATAAGAGAGATTAATAAATGTGAAATATACAAAAGAGACATTCCTTAGTTGTTCATCCACTAAAAGAGGAAAACCACAAGACAGGACTTGTCTATGTAGATCACTCTCTTTCAGATCTAAAGACAACAAAAGTGGCCTTCTTTTAGCATCATTCCATTCCTCAGTCAATAGCAACTCTGTTCATCCAGTAGTAGTAGTCAGGAACCTGGAAGTTCCTTGAACTTGCTTTTTTCTCATTTCCTGTATCCAATCCAATTACAAACTCAGTTGACCATAAATTATAATGATCTTTAGAGTCAAATTCCATCTCTATTGCTACCATTCTAATTCAAGCCACAGTCTATCTCTCCTTGACTTCAACATTAACCTTCTAACTAGTTTCCCTCAACCAATATGCACACTTGAACCCCATACTCATTTGATTAACCACACAAAGCCAAAGTGAGCTTTCCAAAGAATACATCTGAAATCATGGGACCTCCTGCCTCCACCTGATCACTATATCTAAAACACTCCAGTGGCATCTTGTTCCAATAATGTAAAGAAACAAAATCCTTAATGTGGCCTACAAAATGCTAATTTTCTGAACCCTACCTACCTATTAGCACTATCTTGCACATCAACTCCACACTGCCCAAATCTATAGATACCAAAGAAAGCATTTCTATTAGTCAGCTTTTCCATATGAGGTAGCTATGGTTTTTGTGCTTTTCTAGTTCCCTTTGTTTCAAAGAATTGTTAAGCTTGACCAGTACCACTGACTATAAAAGATACTCCAGTCCTGGTAACAACTGGATCTGCCATACAGCTAGCTCTTCTGTTAGGTGCCATCTCCAAAACAAAGAAAAAAATATCATATAACTACTTGACACCTACTCTGCTCTGTTTAAATACAATTCTAAATCCAGGGTTTTCAAAAGTGTTATTAGTGCCAGTGATTTCTCCTAAAATTTTTGAATTTTATAAAACCTCTAGAAGACATCACAAATTGAGCAAAGCAAAGACATTTTTGCAGGAGAAGAGACAGTAGACTAAATTCTGAGAACTTCCTAAATCCACTAAGAGATGGGTGCTTGTTAAAAATGCAAACTCTTGTGTCTTCTCCTATACCTACTAAATCAGAATCTCTTTGGGAACACTCCAAAATATGTATTTTAATAAGTTCCTCAGGTGATACTTCTCCACATTAAAGGAGAGAGAGTCAAGTGAGGGAAGAGTTCCCAGGATCGGGCAGTCAGAAATATCAATTAGAAACTATGGAAGGAAGATGGAAAGGACAAAGGAGATTATGAAGAAGGGATCAGAGAAGCAAGAAAGAAACCATAACAGAAGTATCATGGAAACCAAGAAAGCAAGCTTTTCAAGGAGGGAGAAGCCAACTCAGCTGAATGGCAAAGTGAGGTTTTGTAACATGAGGAATGAGAAGTGTCCTCTCAGTTGGGCCTCACAGAAGTAATTAATGACTTACCATCACCAGTTTCAGTCAAGTGCTGGAGATGGAAGTCATGGTAGAGTGAGCTAAACACTGAATAAAAAGAAAACCTGGGAACAACCCCATATCTATCAAAAGGAGAAAGTACTTCTATATAACATTCCACGGTGTGAATTTATTTATAAATAAAACTGAATAAATTACAGCTACATGCTGCAATATGGAGAAGTCTTAATAATATAATGTAAGTGAAAAAACTGAGTCCCAGAAGGCTATATTTAGGAAACAGTCCTTGTGTAATTATAAAAATAATTAATATCAAACATTATATATTTCAGGCCTGCATAATTATTTGGTAAAATGATTTTTAAAGATAAAGGGAACAATATAAAATTTTAAAATTTGGTCACTTTGAGGGTTGAGGAAAGCAGGGGATGGTATAAACAAAGAGCACATATAAACTGAATGAGTGACAATGTTCTATTTCTCATGTGTTTATATAATTTCTATCACATGTGTTTATTATATCATTAAAAAATAAATATATGGGTTTCATTTCTGGCAGAAGAGCATGAAGAGCTCCATGGATTCACCCCTCACCCACATCCAGAAAAACTGGTGGAAAATTATGTAAAAAGAACAAACATTTATTTAAAGTCTCTGGAAATGGACCTAAGAGCATACAGCAAATAAATTAATATCTATTCCACATATCTAACAAGGGGTTAATATCCAAAATATGTAAGGAATTTATACAACTCAATATCAAAAAATAATAATAACCTGATTAAAAATGAGCAAAAGACATGTCTCTAAAGAAGATATACAAGTGGCCAACAGGTATATGAAAAGATGCTCAACATCACCAGTCACCTGGGACATGCAAATCAAAACCTCAGTAAGATAGCATCTCATACCTGTTAGAATGGCTATTATCAAAAAAACAAAAGACAAAAAGAACTGGCGAGAATATGGAGAAAATGGAACTCTTGTACATTATTGGTGAGAATGTAAAATGGTGCAGCCACTATGGAAAAGAGTATGGAGGTTCCTCAAAAAATTAAAAAGGGAACTAACATATGAGCCAGAAATCCCACTTCTGGGTATATACTATTCAAAAGAAGTGAAATCAGAACCTTCAAGAGATATCTGGGGCTTCCCTGGTGGCGCAGTGGTTGAGAGTCTGCCTGCCGATGCAGCGGACACGGGTTCGTGCCCCGGTTCAGGAAGATCCCACATGCCGCGGAGCGGCTGGGCCCGTGAGCCATGGCCGCTGAGCCTGCGCGTCCGGAGCCTGTGCTCCGCAACGGGAGAGGCCACAAGAGTGAGAGGCCCGCGTACCGCAAAAAAAAAAAAAAAAAAGAGAGATATCTGCACTCTCATGTTTATTGTAGCATTATTCACAATAGCCAAGATAGGAAACATCCTAAATGTCCATCAATGGGTAAAGGAGAAAGAAAATGTGGTATACAATGGAATATTATTCAACCTTTAAAAAGGGGGAAATTCTGCCATATGGAGCAATATGGATGAACCTGGAGGACATTATGCTAAGTGAAAAAAACCAGTCACAAAAAGGATAAATACTGCATGATTCCAATTACATGAGGTATCGAAAATAGTCAAATTCACAGAAGCAAAGAGTAGAACAGTGAGTTGGAAGCGGACGAGGAGAATGGGAAGTAGCTGTTCAACAGGTAATAAAGTTTCAGTTATGCAAGATGAACAGTTCTAGAGAGCTGCTTTGCAACAGAGTACTTATAACCAACAATAATGTATTGTAAACTTAAAAACTGAAGAGGATAGATCTCATGTTTAGTGTTCTGAATCCCAATTTTTAAAAAAAAAGAAAAGAAAGGAAATAAATTTAAGGATGAGTTCAAGAATTGGGAAGGAAAAAATAAAATAAGATAAAGTCAACTTAAGCTCCAAGGGCATTTGCTGAATCCAGGGGCGCTTGAGAGCCGCTCCGTGGCATTTGGGATCCTCCCGGACCGGGGCACGAACCCGCGTCCCCTGCATCGGCGGCGGACTCTCAACCACTGCGCCACCAGGGAAGCCCTGAGCTTTGATTTTTTTTTTTCAAGGCCTCCGAGAGAGCTGAGGAGAGAGAGAAGTCCACCAAAAGATGGGGAGACCCCTGTATAAAAAAGAGCCCTGTGTAAAGAACTATATCCTCAGACCTCAGAAAAAGAGTGAAAGTAGAAATAAGTCTGTTCCCACTCTCAGCTCCAAGCAATAGCAAGTTAAACCACTTATCTTGAACCTTGGCACTGGGTGAAGAAGAAGGAAAAGAAAAATTTCCTGGAAAATTCTCAACCAAAAATTAGCCCTTGTATGGGTTCCCAGCCTAAATCCATTCTTTCTGGATGATCCAAAACCCCTCAAGCCAAGAATTTAAATTCAAGTGGTGTCAGACTTGAGGCTTTTAATGATCACAGAATATAAAATAATTATGTTTGATTTATCGAAGGAAATTTTTGTTTTGAAAATATGAACAAGCAAAAAACAAAAGAAATGAACAATGAGATTTAAAAATAAATAAAATTTTGGGCTTCCCTGGTGGCGCAGTGGTTGAGAGTCAGCCTGCTGATGCAGGGGACGCGGGTTCGTGCCCCGGTCCGGGAAGATCCCACATGATGCGGAGGGGCTGGGCCCGTGAGCCATGGCCGCTGAGCCTGCGCGTCCGAAGCCTGTGCTCCGCAAGGGGAGAGGCCACAACAGAGAAAGGCCCGCATACCGCAAAAATAAAATAAAATAAAATAAATAAATAAAATTTCAATAAAAGAAAAATTCAATAATTGAAATCTAAGACAATGGATAATGGATAGGTTTAATAACATTTTACATAGCCAGAGAGATAGTCATTGAATTGGGAAATGAATAATAATACACAAACATTTAATGTTTAAATACTTGCTTACTATTCCAAACACTTTAAAAATATTAATTCATTTAATCCTCAAAACAATCCTATGAGGTAGGCACCATTAATTTTTCCATTTCAGATAAGAAAAAAAGAGGCATAGATTAAATAAATTGCCTAAAACTAACATTTGGAGGAGCCGCCTCCCAAACAGGAGCAAAAGATTCCAGATAAATCATTTAACCTACCCTCAAAATTATTACTTAAACCCTTAGATTAATTGACAACAATTAGTCTGCTAGTCTGTTTTATATTTTAAATCATATTCTAAAAGAACATTTTGGGTATAATTATTAATTGTTTTTATACTTATAATTACCAATTAGGTTATTTTTCTAGATAAGAAAAAACTTGAAAAAAAAAAAAAAGAAAAGAAAAAACTTGAATGGCATCAGAAAGATCTGATCATTGAGACCTTAAGGCTATAATCCATACATCATCATATCTTATGCATGTATTATATATGTTTATATTTATTCATACAAAGATGTGAAGTGGCTTCCAGGAAATAAAATCAAAATATCAACATATCAATAAAAAAATGTCAAGACCAAGAAAATCTAAATTAGAGTAAAAGATCAAGCCTCAAGAGAGAGGTAGAAGCTTCTAGGCTTCTCGGAGGGGTTACTTGGAACAGAGCCCTGGAGGATACATAGACCATCAGTAGCCACATTATCAGAATAAATAAGGGTACACACTATAAAACCTCATCTTAATCAGATGTGCCAGTGTGTTTTGGGGGTTTGTTTTTAGGGGTTTTATTTGGAGACTTTTTCCAAACTTTTTGATGAAATTTTTAAGTTGTTTCTCATTGACCACTGATAGCTGGATTCACCATTTTAAGTTTCAGACTTGTTATATCAGGTTTGCTTTTCTGAGAGTCTTTATGGAATCAATTATGACACTATCATTTCTCTGATTTAATATGCTTCTCAAAATATAATTTTTTTCTGTATTTTTAGTACATTTTCCCACTGTTTATTATCCTAGGGAAAACCAATCCTAAAGGCATTTTATACAAAATTGTCAGGTTTCTGGAACTCAATACATTTTATAGTGCTTGGAACATTTCATTGTCCATCCTTGTCACTTTGCTTTCCTCAAAAATAAATTTATATTGATTTATGATGTACCATATTTTTCCATTATTCTAGTGAGGCACATTTTCAGATTATTTCTCCAAAGTTTACTCTTTACAAAAGCATTAAATATAGCATGAGATGGAGTTTTGTGACTTCATCAAAAAACGTAACAGTTTTCATCTAAAAATGCAGTTTTGGGTTTTATTACAGTACAAGTCTAAATATTATATTTGTAGATTGGTGTCAAATTTCCCTATGGATTTTTTTTTTTTTTAGAAATGTGTTACACACGAATGTTGGCAACTTGCAATTCTAAAATTGTAAATTGTAAAAAATATTTTTGAAGAAAAGAGGTGTCACCTTATATCATCCTTAAGTGGGGACTTGATAATAATATACCAATCAGTGAATTAAACTTTAAACTTAAAGCTGAAGAACAAAGTGATAAGAATAGGAAAGAAGATATTTTTCCCAGGAAAGTAAATAATTTGACTTTAGGTCAGCCTTTTGGAGCACAGTCGGGAAAACCAAAATAAGAAAAGAGATACAACTGGCAAGAAGACAGAAAAGGCAGTAAAAAAGTGGCTCAGTGACTCCATAGTAAGAAGAGGATAAAGGAACACATTGCCCCTTTATTACATGGAGAGAAAAGCAATAACAGTGGATACCAAAAAGCCACAGGTTTAAAATTGTTTTGTTGAGGATATAATTTTTTTCCAAACTGAGTCAAAACTTCACAGCTGCAAAGACTAGAAGGGCTAGCACACTGAAGAAACTTTCAACATGTTTTCAGTACTGTGACTTCCTGTCATACCTATCATCTAAATACCGTATTTTAAAACATAACCATATATTATGCTGTATTTTATCTCATTGTTTCATACAAACACACACACACAAACATACACACCCCTATCAGTATATTCTAATTAGACTATAAATTTCTTGAGTAGAGAAACTGTTTTATACTTACTTCATAATGCCAGTTTCCAGCTTAGAATAAAGTGGATAGCAGATAGTCTAAAAAATATTTGTTAAATTGAATTAGGATTAGTAAAATATCTGATAGAATTTATCAAAAGTTGTCTTTCAGGAGGTCTGACTTTCAGAAAAGTAAAATACAATACACTGTAGCAGCCTGAACTTAATCTTGATTATTCAGATGATACCTTAGATATTTACTTTCATTATAGTGTGTCTCAGGACTTGGAGGTTTTAATTTTTATCAGTGTGAGAAAAAATACAAAAATACTTAGTAACAGAGGCACTTTTAATTGAAACATTATAGACAACCCAGTTTAGATGGTATGCATTGTTTTAAAAACTACATTTATTGTGTAGCTCACACAATTCGTGGACATAAAATGACTGAAGCACAGAACCAAGAGCTGCTATGTGCAGACAAGGACTATAGCTGCATTCCACAAGAGCGGTGATGGCAACCATTCATTTTCAGCTCTGGTCCAACCTAGGAGAGCCTCTCCCTTCAAAACATCCTCCCCAGCCCCTAAGGCAGGCAGAATGTTGACCACGAGGAATCCAAGGGCAGCTAGCAGTGAGCTCAGATACAGAGAGAGATTTTTAGGACCTTGAAAACCAAAAAGAAGTCACTCCCAGGGTGGTAAGTGCTGAAGGCCAAGAGATAACAGAAAGAAAGCATAGAAGAGAAAGAGCTGCATCCCTTCTACAGGTTAGTGAACAGTATCTTTACATTCTGAATTTCAAGCTATTGTAGACCCAGAGAGTGGTCATTTTTTAATGACCACTGAGCAATTAGTAATGAGGGCCCTGATACAGAGAAGGGAGAAGCCTCATGAATTACAGCACAGGACAAGAATAGTTTAAGACACTGAAGACAATCCTAGACAAGGTCACCTAAAACAAAGACACAAATTTGAACCCAACCAGAAAAGAGATGAAAAAATAATTACAAGTGTATCATCGTACATCATATATAAGTATCCTGAAGTGGGGGTAGAATAAACTGAGCAGACACTTGGCTCGGACCCTGGCATTTTCTATCTATTTGATCCTGGGAATGAACGGGAAACTAACCATTCAGAGTCTCAGTAGCACTTACTTTTATGTTTTGTGAAAATGGCCCACCAAGTGGCTTTTGCGATCTTAGTTCCCCGACCAGGGATTGAACCCCGATGCTCGGCAGGGCAGTGAAAGCTCAGAGTTCTAACCACTGGATGCCAGCGAAATCCTGCGATTATTTTAAAAGCCCCTGCTCTGGCATTAGACAGGTTACAGGTGGACAGCAAGTAGTGCCTATTTTTATTACTTCTCTCTCTTGTTGTTCTAGCTGTTCTTCTTTTAAGAAAAATGAATAGGACACTTTCATGATTCTCATTCTGTAGAGTCACTTCAATTACTTTTAAATAATGCTATGATTTCTCTATATATCCAGAGTTAAAGAAACTCCTTCAGTCAAGGACATGAAGCAAAATGGATTAACAATGCCAACTCCAGAAAGGAGGCCTAACAAGCCAGGGTCTGGGGGTTTTTTTGTGGGGGGGGGGGGACTCTCAAAAATAGTGACAGGAGCTTTCACTATTTTTTTTCAGCTTGTATCTTGATAATTATGAGTTCAGAAGTCAAGAGATGGTTGCTTGGAGGGGTAGCAAAAGTACTACTCTTTCACCACAATTTTTAGATCTGAGAACATTGGGCATCAAAATCTTTAAAATGTACCTATTGAGGGTTCAACATAAAGTACGTAACCATGCTATGTACGTAGTACATGCTATTTTGTCTTCTTTCCTTTACAAGGAAAGGAAAAGTGACATAGGTTAATCAATTTTACATAATCACATGTTAATTATTAAATGAAACCATGCACTTGTTTTTCTTCAGATGCTACTAAATGAATCTAAACCCAGACACTATAGAAAACAGTATAATATCAATTACAGCAAAACATTTAGGATCAGGATTTGACACTTGCAAGTCTCTCTCACTGACATACCATCATTTGATACATGAAGTTGCTAAATTATTGTTACTTTCCTTCACCTGGTGCTACTTTAGAAGACATAATTACCAGGAACGTTGATTGTCTCTATCACTAAGTATGAATGATTCACTTTTTAGAAGAAGGAGAGTTGGAGGATCTGGAGCAGAGACGACAGACAGCATTGTTTAACTCCTCTCCCACCTACACTCTATCCTCACCTGCTTCCACCTCACCCTCTTCCAGAAAGGAGTGATGTTGCTGCAATGAGTCACTGGAGTTCAGTGCAGCACAAACAAAATTCCAGGGAGAGGCATTTGTCCTCTTGATTCATTTGGACTAATATGTCCATCAAAAACAAAACAAAGGGTCTTCCCTGGTGGTGCAGTGGTTAAGAATCTGCCTGCCAATGCAGGGGACACAGGTTCGAGCCCTGGTCCGGGAAGATCCCACATGCGGTGGAGCAACTAAGCCCGTACGTCACAACTACTGAGCCTGTGCTCTAGAGCCCACGAGCCACAACTACTGAAGCTAATTAAAGCATAATTTAAATCAAAAACAAAACAAAAATTAAATAAATAAATAGCGTAAGGTCCAAGAATTAAGACTAGAACACAGCTATCATAAAGAAGAGTTGTTTTCCACTGTGTGTGTGTGTGTGTGTGTGTGTGTGCATGTCTGTGTTTCTTATTGATGATTTGACTGCTCTGTCTCTAAGTACTATTCATTCAGATTAGCACAAGGTGTTCTACTCTGGGTTCAAATTTGTTTAAACACAAAAACACATGTGTTCAGATTTAATTTGTGATGTATTTTGATAAGCATTATCAAAATGATCACTAGGTTAAGTGCCAGTGGTATGATCACTTACTGCCCAGTTACTCATATTTTCAGCTATCCAAGGCAGGACCACCCTTTGTGTTCCTCAAAATAGAGTTGGCTACATGATTTTTTTTTAATGTACCTATTTACAAAAACAAAGTGTATTTTTTTACTATACCAAGAGTGATTTATTAGAGAGAATAATACTTGGTTTCAGAATTTCTCAAATCTAGCAAAAATATCCATAAAACCCTCCTAACAACTGGTTTAAGAGCAAAATTTCATACACACACAAAAAAAGGACTAAAATAAGTTATTTCCACACTTTCCACAGGTTTCTTGCTGAACTGTGAACTAAGAAGGTTTTCCCTGAAAATTATTCACTTGAGAAAATTTAAACAATTGGGTGGAAATGACTGACAGAATGTTTTCTTCAAAATAAGTGACTGCAACCTGTAGCTCAGTGCCACTCACATGGAAAGTCCTTAATAAATGCCTGTTGATGGATGTGTATGTTTCAAGTACACACTCCATTAGCATCATTGATCCACATTCTTTGTACCATGATGCTTTAGTTAAACATGAAGTGCCAGTGTTTATAATTGTGGTTTAGGGTTCATTCAGTCAGCCAGTCAACAAACACTTATTAAGTTCCTGATATTCATTTTTTTATTCCTTCATTCAACAAATTGTATTCAATGCCTACAATATGCCAGATACTGGCCTTATCTTGGGAGGTTCAGCAGTGAATCCAATTGCCAGTTTCCATTTCCTCCAGGCACTTGCAGACCAGTGAGGAGAGAGGGAAAATAAACAAGGAAGCAAATAAATATGTAAGTAAGACTGGTGCTAAGTGCTTAAAACAGAGTAATGGGATAGAGTTTGACTTAAAGGAGAGGGAAGACCTACTTTAGAAACTAAAGACAAGAAAAGTCTCTCTGAAAGATTGGCTACTGAAATAAATCTAGTTAGCCACTGAAGTACCCTAAGAAAGAAATACCCAGGCAAACAGAGAATTAGGGTAAAAGCACAGGAATGGGAATGAGTGTAGTAATTTTGAGGAACAAAGACTAATGTGATTGAAACAAGAATGATAAATATTTTGATTTTATCTTAATTGTAATGAGAAGACATTTGGGAAGTTTTTAAAACCAGATTTATTGAAGAATAATTAATGCAAACAATTTGTGCGAAAAATTTGCCCATTTTAAGGATGTAGTTTAATAAGTTTGTCAAATGTGTATAATCATGTAACCATCACCCTACTAATGTAATTAAGATATAGAATATTTCCATCACTCCACAAATTACCTTGCAGTCAATCCCATTCCCCACCACAAGCCGCTGGGAATCACCATAAATTTGTCATATAAATGAAATCATATAGTGTACAGTGTGCAGTCTTTTGTTTCTGACCTCTTATACTTAGCACAATGCTTTTGAGATTCATTCATGATGTCGCATGGTGATTTGAAATCCTATTCGATATCTAAGAAGCAATGTTGACTTGGCAATTAGATATACAAGTCTGGACTCAGGGAAAAGATCAGATCCATTGTCTCAACATCTAGATGATATTTAAAAGCATGGGATTAGATGATACCACCAAATGGGAGAATGAGGGAGTGACACCTGGGGCCCTGCAATGTTGTAAAGAGGCAAAGAAGCCACTAGATTGCAAAGAGATATCTAATGAAATAGGAAGAAAATAAGTGATATCACAGAAGCCAAGAGGAGAAGGCATTTCAAGAAGAAGAGAATGGTCAGCTGTGTCAAATATCAAGTAGGATGAGGTCTTAGTACTGATTTATCAAGCTGGAAATTGTTGATTACCTTGATAAGAGCTATTTTACTGGCTCTGTGCCAGACACTGAAAAATGCTTGGTATGACACAGTGAACAAAGCAGAAGTGATATTCTCTCTTAGAATTTACTGGATAATATGTGTGTCTTCAGTTTGGTTCTTTATTAACTGTATGTTGAGACTGGGAATTTAACATGTAACTAGCTCTTCAACCGATGAGTTTAGAACTTTGGAGAAAATCTGAATTCTTTGAGTCTTACTCTTCGCCCTCTCAACAAAATTTTGATACAACTATACTAGAGAAGAATAAAACATAATTTTAATGCTAACCATGAGGGAAGGATATCATTTCTTTATCTTATATTTAAAGGAAAATATTTACTCTTTTATAAATTAATAATTCAGAATATGTTTGAAGACACAACCAATTAGCTGCAGTAATTTGCATTTTATGTTTTTTCATTAGTTTCCTAAGTCTTTTTCTGCTGTTTCTGTAATGAAAATGCCATCTTTCAAAGGTGAATGACTTTTTTTGTATTTGCTTGGTAATGAGCTTTCTTTAATTATCAACTGGCTTATTTCACAGATTTCAAAGTAAACATAGCTGTTGGTGTTGAAAGACTAGCAAATTCATGTAATATTAAGTTTGCTTCTTTAACTTGGTGCAAAATTATTTCTCAACTACAAATGTATTGGGTAGCTTTTTTGTTTCTATAATTTTTTTGTTGTTGTTATTTATTTTACTGTTTTTGCTGAGTTTTTTATATAAACTGGATTCAGACCAATATTCACCAAACATCAAATACAAACTCCACAAAGTACCGTATACTTGACTTGTTTAATCCAAACCTCAGTGGTATATTCCCCCCACAGCATTATAGGAAGACAAATGAGAAGTGAACATAAGACACCACACAAGTAAAAACCCTGCATCATAAATTATTTTTTCCTCCAAATGCATACAAATTTTGATTCTCAGGCCTAACCCACCAAGGATAAAAAGGACTGAGACAGATGTGTCTAGTATATTTTAAGTCTGACTAGCTTTAAAAACATAAATCCAATATTATCATTAATAAATGTTAGGTACACTGGAAACTCCATTAACCATCCGTGACTTAATTGTTTAATTGTTCAGTAGGTGAACTTTCACCCTGAGAGATATCTTTAAGCAACTGAAAAGTCTGGTTATTTAAACCTGGTGAAGTCTAGTTGTACATCTTTATAGATTTATTGTGATCAAAATAAGTCTTACAGTTCTCTGTAGCAGCATAAAGGAAAAGAAAAAAGAGAAATGATTGAAAAACAACATACAAACCAAAATAAAACTTGAAACACGTTTACGCAAGAGAAGATATGTTTGCTCTTCACAGGCCTGAGGAAAATAGTGATGAGTGAAGTTTGGTTTCTTAGACTCTTCCTCTTCTTATCATACTCCCTACTCCAGGTATAAAGACCAGATCCTTATTTCCATGAACTTCCACCACAGACCATACCAGTCAGGATAGATCATGCAATGCTGCAATTACAAGCAACACCAAAATCTCAGTGGCTTAACCAACACGGAAGTCTCCTGCACAATTCAGGGCTGCAAGTCCTCAGTGGCACCTCCCTCCATCTGTTGCATCTCTCTCTACGTGTTTCACACTCTCTACAGCAGGGGAAGAGAGCACTGGAGAGTCAGAGACTTGAACTAGCAATCAAATGCCTCAGCAGAGAAGCCACAGCCATCTTACAACCCAAAGGCTAGAACTAATCATATAAGCCTGCCTCACTGCAAGGGATGCAGCAAAGTGTAATTCTCCCAATGTGTACAGAAAAAGAGGAGTGTCAAAAATGAACACTAGAAGTTTCTATATACTGGCTCTACTGAAACAATGCCCAAGCTCTCAATCTTTCCTACTCTGCAAAATTTCCTCAGAATTTGATTGGCAAAGTTGTCAGAAACCTTACTATCCTGACACTTCTGTCCCTCATGATACACATGAGCAATGCAATGGAGGGGAAAGGCCTTGTCCTGGGTCCCTCAACACACCAGACAGGACTTCTCTGACCATTCCTGTGATTTTTTCCACCAGGTCATGACTCTCCTACTCTGGGTTGAACTCCTCTCCTCCACTTCAGACTCGTTTATCAAATGCCTACTAGCATCTCCACTTGTGTCTAAAAGAGATCTCAAACCAACATGCCCCACAGGGAACTCCTGATCTTTATGCAAAAATCTGCTCCACCCAACCTCAGTGAATGGCAACTCCATTTTCCCAACTGCTCAGGCCAAAATCTTGTGGAGTCCTCCTTGATTCTTCTCTGTCATACCCCCATCTAATTCGTCAGGAAATTCTTTCCCCTCTAACTTCAAAATACATCCATGACTGACATAAACTGGCTGAGTCATCCATTTGGTTGGTCAGTGCCTCTTCCACAGGGAGAACTCCCTGGTATATGTTAACAGGTGATACAAGTATCTTTACCCTCTGTGCCTACTCTGCTAGGTCCATCTGCTCTCCTCTTGTCCAGACATATCTGTCCCCAATATGCTCATCTTGCTACTTCCAGAACATGATCCATCAGCTAAGCCATTCTGCCACTGCCCATCGTCCACATTTATCCTTACCTCAGGCAATTTCTCTCTCCAAATAAAGTGGACTACCAAGTACAACATCCAAAGTTGTGTCCACCGGGAGAATTTCCCTTCTCCATTGTTTTTCAGGGCCACCTCAGGATGGGGATGTAGTGTACCAACAGTCGACGTGGATATTCACAACAGTCAAAATTGATATTCACAAACATGCCAGGCCAACCCATTTATGAACCAAGCTTGGATTTTTTTCCCTCTTCTGTCAGCTAGTTATAAGGAACCCCAGCCCACACCATAAGACCTAGGTGTGAGCAAAATTCTAGGTACTGGTACAACTGTGATGGGTGATATGGGACTTGGGGCTTCCGTTCTTATAGTTTACCTGTACCCTCTATACCTGTTCAGCCCACTTCCAGATTTACTACTTCAAGCCCTACTAAGTTAGATTATTGATGGACACAATCTGGTGGATCGGACAGTATCTAGTTCACAATGGGCAGTTATGGCCATCCCATTCAGTCTGCTGGGGTAGTAGCATGACAGGATCTGATTTTCAAATAATATATAGTTCTCTGCTGCAGATGGCACTACTTACTCCAGGAAGTTAGGACTTTAC
The DNA here is from genome assembly GCF_002837175.3 of Physeter macrocephalus. NCBI lineage: Eukaryota > Metazoa > Chordata > Mammalia > Artiodactyla > Physeteridae > Physeter > Physeter macrocephalus. Next base: position 53,592,420 of record NC_041225.1, read on the forward strand.
TCTCAGACTCTCCTACTGTGGCTTGGCACAGGCGCCACTGCAACATTCTTTCCTCCAACTGATATCTCCAGTCCTGTGGGATTGGCCAAGTCATCTGGTCCAAGCCACAGGACTGCTTGCATCACAGTATAGGTATGCTAGAGTGCTTTCTGGGCCTCGCTCAAAGTTAGCTATATTTTACAACGTCATTCAGCAAATGATTGGAGCAATATTTCCAAGTGCAAAGTATGCTGCCCACCAAAAGTTGTGGAGGTTTACCAAGTTTTATTACTTCTCCTTTAGGCCTGTGGTGGGCCCCTGAATCTATAGGGTTTATCTCCTACCCTCTGGACCTCACTTCTCTTACTAAGGCTTTCAGAGTACTTGTCACTTGTAGCTCCTCACATGCAATTTATCAATATAAAATTATATTGATACAAAATATTGAAGTTGACATATAAAAACATATTGATGTCACCAATATAAAAGAACAATGTGACGTTCCACAGAATATCTAAATGTTCCAGGTCCCTTTAGACTATATTATGACAGAGAAAAGAAGAATTCACATAGCCCCAGGGCAATATCCTGATGATATAATGTCATTGTACAAGGGAACTGCTTCTGATATTTCTTCCTGATGAATACGGAAAACACATTTGGCAGATCAATAACCACATACCACGTACCCACGGTTTTGTTAATTTGCTCTAACAAAGATGCCACATCTAACACAACAATTGCAACTGGGCTTCCTACTTGGTTAAGTTTGTAATGGACCTCTCTCACCAACCATGATCCATTTGGTTTTAGTAGGGACCAGATTATTGATTAAAATGGGGAAATAAGGGGACCACAATGCCTGCAACTGCTGTCAACTACTAGGTCCATTCCAATGCCATTTTTTGAACCTGGGGAATGACATAGTAGTCATGGACTTGGTGGGTCCATGAACCCAGTGGACCCAGGGAAGCATGATCTGGGCTAGAATTCCAGGTATTACCTCACACCCATATTTCTTTATCCTAAAAATGGAAATATAATGCAGAGAGAAAATGTCTTTGCAGCTTCTTCAGCTACATTTATAGCTTTGCCAGGTAGCTTAAAAGAAGGAAAGCGTAGTGGTTTTTGAAGCCACTGAATCAGCCATCATTTAAAAGTCAGTCACTAGATCAGCCAAGATGGCGGAGGAGAAAGGACCCCGAGTTGTCTCCTCTCACGAGCACACCAAAACCTCAGCTATCTGCAGAACAACCATCTATGAAAAAGACCGAAACCCACCAGAAAAGATTTTCTGCAAGTGAAAACATAAAGACAGGTAAGAGGGGCGGACTCACGGTATAATCAAGTCCCATACCACCCCCGGGGTGGGTGACCAACTAACTGGAGAATAGTTATAGTGCCGAGTTCTCCCACAGGAGTGAGAGTTCTAAGCCACACATTGGGCTCCCCTGCCTGAGGGTCCTGCACCGGGAAAATGAGCCCCCAGAGCATTTGGCTTCCAAGGCCAGTGGAGCTTAATTTCGGGAGTCCCAACGGACTGAGGGAAACAGAAACTTCACTCTTAAAGGAACACACCAAATGTCACGCGCACCGAGACCCAGGGCAAAAGTAGTAATTTGATAGGAGCCGAGGCCAGACCTACCTGCTGGTCTTGGAGAGTCTCCTAAAGAGGCGGAGGGCAGCTTCGGCTCATGCTGGGGCAGAAAGATTTAGGCACTCGTTCTACCGCAGCAAGCCGGCGCCAGCTGGCGCCACCGTGAGGGCTCCTCCCTCTCGCTCGTTAGCGCCAGACCTGGCCCCGCCCAGCAGCCTGCAGCCGCCACAGCTGGGACGTCCGCCTCAGGTCAAACGACTAAGCGGACACGGACACAGCCCCACTCAGCAGCTTCCGGAGCCCACAGTCACCTCTAGACAAACCGCTACACACGGCCCTGCCCACCGGCGGGCCAAACAACAGCTCCACCCACCAGTGGGCAGAAAACCACAATCCCACAGCCGGCCAGACCCTGCCCTGGGACAAGCTGGACCCCAGCCCTGCTCACTAGCGGACCAACACAAGCTTTGGGACACCCCGGACCCCATACCCAGCTGTGTCGGGAACTCACATACACCCCAGCAATCTGACACCAGCTCTGGGATCCCTGGGCACTGCATCTGGACTCAGGACCTGGCCCTGCCTGCCCTTAGTCTGGCACTAACCCCAGGACGTGGCTTCACCCACCAGTGGGAGGGCAATAGCCCCAGAGTCTTCTGGACCCTGACTCCACCCACCAGTGAACCCGCACTAGCTCTGGGGCCCGGTAGGGTTCTGCAGCCAGCCGACTGGTGACCAGGCCCCACCAACCAGCAAGGGCAGCAGCATCTGCATAAGGCAGGGCCTGGCAACCCAACAGACTAGGGGCCAACCAAGCATAACAGATCACACACATAGTCCACCGCCGCAACAGAAGGACCCACACAGCCTTCTTAGAGGAAATCCCTAGAACATATAGCTTGGGTGATGAGAGGGGAGGACACTGCTGGGACACATAGGACATCTCCTACAGAAGGCCACTTCTCCAAGGTCGAGAAACGTAAATAACCTACCACATACATAAAAATACAAATAGCAACTTAGACAAAATGAGGCAGCAGAGGAACATGTTCCAGATGAAGGAACAAGATAAAACCCCAGAAGAAGAACTAAGTATAGTGGAGATAGGCACTCTACCTGAGAAAGAGTTAACAGTAATGATCGTAAAGATGATGAAAGAACTCAGGAGGAGAATGGATGCAGAGAGCGAGAAGTTAGAAGCCTTTAGCAAAGAGTTAGAAAATATAAAGAGCAACCAAATAGAGATGAAAAATATAATAGCTGAAATGAAAAATACATAGATGGAATCAGTAGTAGACTAAATGACTCAGAAGAACGAATCAGGGAGCTGGAAAACAGAGTGGTAGAAATCACAACTGCTAAACAGAAAAAAAGAAAAAAGAATTAAAAGAAATGAGGACAGTTTAAGAAACCTCTGGGACAACATCAAGGACACTAATATTCACATTATAGGGGTCCCAGAAGGAGAAGCATGAGAGAAGTGGGGCCAAGAACGTATTTGAAAACATAATAGCTGAAAACTTCCCTAACCTGGGAAAGGAAACAGCCATCCAAGTCCAGGAAGCACAGAGAGTCCCATACAGGATGAACCCAAAGAGGAACACACCAAAGACACATTGTAATTAAAATTACAAAAATTAAAGATAAAGAGAGAATATTAAAAGCAGCAAGGGAAAAGCAACAAATAACATACAAGGGAACTCCCATAAGGCTATCAGCTGATTTTTCAGCAGAAACTCTGCAGGCCAGAAGGGAGTGGCATGCTATTTAAAGTGATGAAAGGAAAAACCCTATGACCAAGAATATTCCACCCAGCAAGGCTCTCATTCAGATTCAACAGAGAAATCAAAAGCTTTACAGACAAACAAAAGATAGATGAGTTCAGCACTACCAAACCAGCTTCACAAGAAGTCTTAAAGGAACTTCCCTAGGAGAAAAAGAAAAGGCCACAACTAGAACAAGAAAATTACAAAATGAAAAATTCACCAATAAAGGCAAACATATAGTAAAGGTAGGAAATCATCCACATACAAAGCTAGTAGGGAGATTAAAAGACAAAAGTTGTAAAATCATCTATATCCACAATAAGCAGTTAAGGGATACACAAAACAATTAGATGTAAAATATTATATCGCAAACAGTAATCATGAGGGGAGGAGAATACAACTGCAGGGTTTTTTAATGCATTTGAAATTAAGAGATCAGCAACTTAAAACAATCATGTATATATATAGACTGCTATATAAAAACCCCATGCTAACAACAAACCAAAAATCTGTAATAGAGATACACATAAAAAAGAAAAAATCCCCTCAACACTAAAGGTAGTTATCAAAAATATAAGAGAAGAGAACAAAAGAAGAAAGGGAAAAGAAAACCTACAAAACAAACCCAAAGCAATTAACAAAATGGCAATAAGAACCTACATATTGATAATAACCTTAAATGTAAATGTACTAAATGCTCCAACAAAAAGATATAGAGTGGCTAAATGAATACAAAACAAGACTGGTATATATGCTGCCTACAAGAGGTTCAGTTCAGATCTAGAGACACACACATACTGAAAGTAAGGGAATGGAAAAAGGTATTCCATGCAAATGGAAATCAAAAGAAAGCCAGACATTTGATTTTAATTTGCAGCAGTTGATTATTGGTGAGTGAGAACATTTCTACTGTGTTCGGTTACTGGCTGTGAATTACCTTCTGGTGTCCTCTGCTTGTTTAGAATTAAATTGATGGGTTGACAATAATAAAGATTGATGACCAATTTTTGTTACAAAAAAAAAAAAAAAAAGCCCGAATAGCAAGACTTAGACAAAATAGACTTTAAAATAAAGACTGTTACAAGAGATAAAAATGGAATCATAATGGGATTTGGGGCTCCCAATTATCAGAATCAGTTTGGACTCTGGATTTAACAATGCTTCAAAGTTCTAGGTATTTCTCTCTGCCCAGTACATGGTTACCAGTGTAAATGACCATAAATCCCTTTGGGGAAAGAGTAAAGGAATCACTAGACTATACAACTTCTGTGTTTATGCAGGGTCCTTCATCATAGGAACTTTATTTCTGCTGATGAATCTGAGATTTGGTTTAAGTCTGGAAACAGAACAAGGAATTGTGACTTTTTCACTGAAGTGGCTGACCCCAGTCTTCTGCTCATTCTTGATCTCTTCTGACTATATATGCAGCAGCATTCTTTTCACCTGCCCATCTATCTCAATCTATAAATACCAAGTTATATTAGCCATCTCAATAGATCTCTCTGTCTCAGGACACCTGGCTGCCATTTCAAATTTTCTATTATACTACTTAAGCCCACCTTATGTCTTGCCTTTAAGTGCTGCCACGTAGCCACTGCTATTCCGAGATCTTTGTCATTCTCACTGCTGCTCAACAGAGCCAGTTTCATGGACATTCAACCAGCACAGCCCCACAGGGCCCTGCACTCAGAAGGGTCCCCATATTTGGAGTTCAATGCTCTGTTGTCACCATCTTGAATTTACTTTTATAAGTGAAATTTGATGGGACGATGAAGCATACACTAGGGACTTGGAACCTTGGATCATATGTGGTTCCAGCTCCCATCACTTCACTCACCCTCGGACAAGTTCTTGACCAAGCACTCTTCCTGCTTCGTGACCACTGCCCCCTTCCATGCCCAGCAGGGTCCTGAATACAGATGTGGATGACTGGGGTCAGGCACAGGCACTGCACACCTGGAAGGGTCTACTATCACCCTGCAAGTACATACCTCATGCCCAAGGAATCACACTTTAGATAGCAAATAAAAACAACAAAAAAATGACAGGTCAAGAAAGACCAAAGAGGAAAGGAAGAAGCTTTTTTCCTGATTTTTCCAGATTCATTGAGACATATTTGACATATAACATTGTTAAGTTTAAGGTGCACATGTGATGATTTGATACATTTACATTTTGAAAAATGATTACCACAATAAGTTTAGTTAATACATTTATCACTTCATATAATTACTATCCTTTGCTGTGGTGGTAGTCATGAGAACATTTAAGATTTACTTTCTTAGCAACTTTCAAGTATATAATACAGTATGAAGTAGAGTCACCATGCTGTACATTAAATCTCCAAAACTTATTCATCTTCTAACTGAAGCTTATACCCTTTGACCAACATCTCCTAACTTCCCCCAACACCTCCCTCCGCAACCCCTGGCAATCATCAATTTACTCTCTGATTCTATGACTTCTGCTTTTTAAAGATTCCACATATAAGTGATATCATACAGTATTTGTCTTTCTCTGTCTGACTTATTTCACTTAGCATAATGCCCCCAAGTTGTTTCATCCATGTTGTTGCAAATGGCAAGATTTCCTTTTTTTATGGTTGAATTTTATATATATATATATATATATATATAATATATACATCCATTATATATCCTTCTTTATCCATTCATCTGTCGAGAGACATTGAAGTTGATTCCATGTCTTGGCTATTGTGAATAATGCTGCAATGAACAGATATCTCTTCAAGATAGTGATCTCATTTCCTCTGTCTATATGCTCAGAAGTAGGATTGCTGAATCATACAGTAGTTCTATTTTCCAATTTTCCGGACCCTCCATACTGTTTTTCACTGTGACTGCACATATTTACATTCCCACCAACAGTACACAGGGTTCCCTTTCTCCACATCCTCCCAACACTTACCTTTTTGGCAATAGGTATTCTCACAGGTGTGAGATGATATCATATTGTGGTTCTAACGTGCATTTCTCTGATGATTAGAGGTGCTGAACGCCTTTCCATGTACCTGGTAGTGCTCTCAAGCATCTACATAGATATCCATCTCAAATATGAGGGTACATCCTTTCCTTACCAAGACCATACTTTGGTTTGCGGTTAAAAGTTTTAAAACCCTATAGAATGCAGTCAAATATCCACTTATTGGGACTTCCCTGGTGGCACGGTGGTTAAGAATCCACCCGCCAATGCAGGGGACAAAGGTTCGATCCCTGGTCCAGGAAGATCCCACATGCCGCAGAGCAGCTAAGCCCGTGCGGCATAACTACTGAGCCTGCGCTCTAGAGCCCGTGCTCCACAACAAGAGAAGCCACCACAATGAGAAGCCCACGCACTGCAACGAAGAGTAGCCCCCGCTCACCACAACTAAAGAAAGCCCACATTTAGCAACAAAGACCCAATGCAGCCAAAAATTTAAGAATTTAAAAATTTAAAAATCCACTTATTATCAAACTTTCTGTCAGAGGATTATCCAACAGAAAATTTTATCTGCATAACTATATATACAAAATTAACTTCATTTTCTACTCAAACTTCACTTCCCCAAAGGTCCAGAGCTGTGTGGATAACACCCCTGCCCTGGCAATAGCCCAAACTCAAAACTCAAGCATCTCTTTTGACTCCTCAAGAAGTAACATCTCTCTCACAATTTTACACTTCCATGACTGCCATTCTTAATTTCTCACTTTCAATTTTGCAATTCCTCATTGTCATCCTCAGTTTAATCACCCCATCACTCTAAGCTATGTTCCCTGTTACGGAATTCAACTGCCTAACTGCTCTCCCTGCCTCCTGACAACCTTTGTATTCATCTTGTGTATGGCTATCAGATTAGCTTTCCTGCGGCCCACCTATGTCATATGACAAGGCTTTTCAAAAACTGTCAGTCATAAAAACTAAAGTACAACCCCTTTAGATAGCTCCTCAATGCTCTCCGTGGCCTGACTCTAAACTAACATTACATAGCCTACCTTTTTATTGTTTATGATTACCTCTCTTAAAGTGCCATCCTCCCCATACCCTCCTTGTCCTTTCCTGCTGCTGCCTCTCTACTTGTTCTTCTAGCTCTGGTGGGAAACCACTCCTATCCATTCTTCCTGGCACAGGCTGGTGAATAGAGCTGTGGTTAAATGACCAGCCTCTAAAGCCAAGCTGAAGGTCACTTGCTAGCAGGTTATTTAATCTCTATACCTTAGTTTCTTTTCCTGGAAAATATGCGGGGTGGGGGGTGGATTGCATCTACCTCATAGAGTTGTTGTGAGCGTTAAATACGTTAATACATGCTTAAGGCCTGGTACCTGGTTAGCAATTAAAAGAGGTTAGCTTTTTTTTTTTTTTAATAAATTTATTTATTTATTTTTGGCCGTTTTGGGTCTTCGTTGCTGCACGTGGGCTTTCTCTAGTTGAGATGAGTGGGGTCTACTCTTCGTTGCAGTGCGCGGGCTTCTCATTGCAGTGGCTTCTCTTGTTGCAGAGCACGGGCTCTAGTCGCGTGGCCTTCAGTAGTTGCGGCACGCAGCCTCAGTAGTTGTGATTCACGGGCTCTAGAGCACAGGCTCAGTAGTTGTGGTGCACGGGCTAAGTTGCTCCGCGGCATGTGAGATCTTCCCGGACCAGGGCTCAAACCCGTGTCCCCTGCATTGGCAGGCGGATTCTCAACCACTGCACCACCAGGGAAGCCCAAGAGGTTAGCTCTTAATGGTTATTATCACCTGCTTCGTGTAGACTCCCCTGATTCCTCCAGTGAAAATAACCTATTCCTCCTCTCAAATACTATGATGACTTCTCTGTCCTTCTCTAATAATTTTTATCATTTCTTACCATGGGATATTTATTTGTATAGACATCTTATTTTCTCTATAGAATATAAGCTTCAGTTTATCATTGTATATCCCAACTCAATAAATTTCACATATTTAACATTAAATTTAATTAATGAATTGTTGGTTGTCAGATTGAATATAATTGTGGTGAGAGCAGTAGAATTTTTTTTTTCACTCTCTCTTAGAGGTTATCATCACTGTCACAACCTGGAGAAAATATCAATAAAATAAAGGAGTGTTTGCATACCCCAGCCCTGCCTATATCCTCTTCTGCATTGATTATTATTTCTCACCAAAAATGAGCTGTTTGTACAAAATGGCAGTGACAATGAACCATTTAAATATGGCTGACAAATTCTCTCTCTGGTTCCCCTTCCCCATAAACCACAGCAAAATAAGCCAAACCTTGACCAAGATCCAAAGAGGAGAGGCTTCTGTGGTTGCCTTCTCCTTCATGTAAATTCCTATCATGGATTATAATCTTAATGGTACTTTTATTCTGCCTCATATTGTAGACATTTGCATGCAGTTTTTCTCATGTTTATCCCTTTGCCATTAAAATGGAAGCTCCTAAGGTTAGAGGCCATGGCTTATGTATTTTTGTATCCCCTACAGTGCCTTGCACTGTGCTGCAAGTAGTATGGTCAATACTATATATTTGGAATACAGAAAAAGGAATCTTGATCTGTGCAGAGGTTGTGCTCTCTTGATTTGTGCAGAGGCTGAATAATGTTGAAACTGACTGAGCGTGTAGGAAGGATGGCATTGCCTGGCAAGAAAGCCAGATAATATAAAAACAGTGTTGGCTTCTACATGAAATAATCCAGCACTGAATAGGCAAAGTACTTAGTCACCATAGCCTAGTGAAAGAGAGTGGACTTTAGAGTTGAACTGAATTAGTTGTGAGTGTGTGTGTACCACTCAGTAGATGTTTAACCTTGAGAACAGTATTTAAATGTTCTTGAGTTTCAGAATCTCCGATTGTAAATGGAAGAAATATCTACCTTGCGGGCTTGAGTCGAGAATTAAATGAAGTAACATATGTAAGGCTTACTGAACAGGGCTCAGTATATAGAGCATATACAGTAAGTGCTTGATAACGATAGTTCTGTTGAGTATGTCTTGATATGTGCTAGAAGGTAAAAAAGTAAAGAAGGCAAGTTTAGCTATCCTTTCAGGAATAGCCAAAAGAGATGACATCAGCAAGTAATTGAAAAAAGAAGACAAGATAAATCAGTACAAGGCGTAATAAGCATGTGCATTTGTGAATACGGAGGAAAGCCCAGACTTGTGTGTTAGATGTGATGCAACGCTTTTCAGCCTCTTCTAGGTTGTACAAAATATTTAAGATATAAAATGGAAATCAATTTTATCAAATCAATTCACAGAGTAAGTGAGCCAGCAAATACCCATTTTACTCTTGCAGAGATGACTTTTTAGAACGTTCATAGCTTATACAGAGTCCCTGGTGGAAGCAAGGGCCACCAAGGTAAAGTCTTTATCTATAACCACAGAGGGCGAGATTGGAGGAGGAGTGAGTACCTGTTCCAATTAGTAATGTCAAGGTAGTTATAAAAAAAAATATTCCCAAGTTCCTCTAGCACAGTGGGAGAGCAAATAGGGCACAGAGAAGACTCACTCTTCTACATGTTCCCTTAGCTTACCTCCTTCCTGCCCTACAGTCCTATCTATTGATTCTTGGACCTCTCTGGTCTTGGAAACTGGGGATTACATCCCCAAAAAACCTGTTATAGTCAGGAAATCACCAACACTCCATTTTCCCAGTTTGAGTGGTCTAACCACCCAGATTCCCACTGACACACCTCACTTACCTTGCCCAACTTCGTTCCGTGCCTACTCTCCCTCCCTATCAAGCCATGACTGCTGCAGCAGAGAGAGCCAGACCACAGAAACCACATCCGTGAAGACAGCACTGTTTCCATTCACTGCTTTTCCAATGACTTGTTAGTGCTACTGCCCAAGTCCAAAAATCATAGACCTAGAGAATTCTTTTTTAAAAATGAAAGCCTATTAATAAATGTAAAAAATAATATTAGAAACACCTTTTTTTTTTTTTTTTTTTTTTTTTGGTGGTATGCTGGCCTCTCACTGTTGTGGCCTCTCCTGTTGCAGAGCGCAGGCTCAGCGGCCATGGCTCACGGGCCCAGCCGCTCCGTGGCATGTGGGATCTTCCCGGACCGGGGCACGAACCCGTGTCCCCTGCATTGGCAGGCGGACTCTCAACCACTGCGCCACCAGGGAAGCCCAGAAACACCATTTTAATGACGCCAAATGAAACTATATTTACCTTGTACTCTTCTCTTTATTGCTTTAGACAGTAAGCAAATATTTATTCTCGAACGATGACTTAAATACAAGGGGGTCTTTGATTTTATTAAACATGTCCTTAATACATTTACTTTTAATATCCAGTGAATCCCTAATCAGTGTATAAGATATGTTTATTCCAAAATTCAAATATTTGTTGGTTAAATTTCATTAGGTAGGCAACATAGTCTCTGCTTCACACAATAACTGCAAAATGTAATAAGAGAACTATCCAGGTATAGCTCAGAGCAGAGTTTAAATTTTGTTTGATTTTATTCTGTTTTTAGCTAATATTTATTGGGCTTTCACTCCGTGCTAGGCACTTCACATGTCTTTTCCCACTTAATGTTGGAAACATCTCTCAGAGGCTGGTAATAAAATTGCCTCCATTTGACTGATGAGTAAACTGAGGCACAGAGAACTTAGGTAGCTTGCCCAAGGTCATGCACTAGTAAATGAAAGAGTCAGGACCTGAGTAAAGACAGTGTGACTTCAGAGACCCAACCCCCCGTCCCTCCAGCCCCCACCCCCGCCTACCCTAATGCTCCCTCTGCTGGACTGAGTCAGAAAAGCTGGGCTATCCGCAGGTAACATGATCTCAGTTAAGTATTTCTCCAAATCAGGCATTATTTCTGTATATTTAAATGTTAAATGAGTTGTATAAAATTCAAAAATATTTATGAAATCCAAACTGTTTCATTTATTAATGACTGGCTAATGGCTTGTAAATAAAGCACAATCTGTTAAGCCAAACAAACAAACAAAACATTAGCTTATTGGTTCGGAATGTAAATAGAGAATTCATTAACTGACTACTGTCTTTCCCTGCTGCTATATTTGATCTTTCGTTAGCACTTGGAGTGTATAGCAGGAATAGAGTAGATTGGCTTTCCTGGTAGGAAAATGTATACTACCTTTCAACCTTGACCTTTAGTAAACCCTCCAAATCTCTGATATTCCTGTCAGGTTGAGAAAATGGTCTCACTCCTGCTTAGGAGCAGAAATCTGGCTGTTTTCCTTGACCCCAATAAACACCAGAAGATCTTAGCTATCTTTTTTGGCACATGCCTGCTACTGATTACTAGTAAGATGAGGCAAGAGGCTATGAGTGACATTGCCCAAATACATCAGGACTAATGGAAAAACACTCAGAATGCCTGTCGTGTCTAATGGTGGGTTAGTAATAACATTTTTGCACACAAACAACAGACACATTTGTTATATGACTTTTCATTCATTGATGACTTATTATAGGAAGCCAATAGATACATGTGAAAATAAATATTTGCTCTCAGCTACAGTCATTTCTTCTCACTTTTGACTGCATTCTCGCCTAAGATCTGTTTCTCAAACAAGGGTAGGTTTTAGAATTATAATACAAGAAATCCATTCGTTGCAGAAAAACAAAAATAAACCCAAGGGTTCCGATTAGCATTATTAGAGTACCCGGAAATAGGACTGCATTACTGGAAAAACACTTCGAATCACTGCTCTTTGAAGCAGAATTATTAGTATTTGAAAGAAAAGAAGCATGTTGTCCTCTAAATATGGACTCCAGAAATTTGCAGAAAATTGTAAGACCCAAACTCTGCAGTCTTCACAGTGATGCTGGGCTGTGAGTTCAAATATAGTGTTCCTTTTTTGGAAATGACCATTGTCATTGGATGTTAAACTCCAGCTAAATGTAAGACTCATAAGATTGATCTTCACTCAATAATTTCCTTATCTATCTCATCATTATCATCATTATTATAGTCAGTGGCAAAGACATCTCCTGCTGCTTTTAGGAATGTACTCTGAAGTTGACACATCCTAGCAAGGAAGCTTGTCAAACTTCAGAAATGCCTCTACAGAAGCAATAATGGGATTTAAAAATTAAACACAAATTGCAATCCTTATCTTGCCTAGAAACAGCACTTACACACTATGTGTTATTAACATTTATTCTGCATGGCAATATCACCAGGCTTGCTTGCTTGGATAGACAAACTGCCCCCCTCTGAGCTTGCTAAGAAATCCTTTCAGGTGCACCAGCTTGGCCAGTCTTGGCATCGGCAAAATAGGGAGCTGACTGCGTGCTTTGTGGGCTCCACTTTCTCTCCTGCCTTGTCCCCAAATCCCCTCTATTAAAGTAAATTGAAAGACTCAGATACAGAAGAGGAATGGCAATAGTAAGCTCCAAGGGGCAAGAATGCAGTCAACCCCTGGACTAAGTTAGCAGGTAGGTCTTAGAGGGGTGTCTCAGTGGAAGGTTGGGACAAGAGGGACCCATCTCAGAGTTGGGAATGCATTTCAGGAGCCTGAGAGCTAGGTGGTGGAAGGAAGACATCTAGGAAGATAGCTTGAGTTACAGAGTAGCTATTACGCTATCAGAAAACTTGCAAACATGACGTCCTTGAAATAGAGTTGCCAGACTTACCAAATAAAAATGCAGGATACACAGGCACTCCAATTAATTTAATTTTCAGGTAAGCAACAAATATATTTTTAAATTTAAGTCTGTCCCATACAATATTGGGGACATACATTAAAAAGATTATTTGTTTACCTGAAATTCATATTTAACTAAGCATTCTTTATTTTGTCTGGTGATCCCTCCCCCCTTTACATGACCTATGTTTCAGCCTGAATTATATCCTTAAGCCCAAGAGCTTTAAGCCACCAGAAAACAGTTTGCAAAGTGTGATCCCTGCCTCAGCAGCCTCAGCTGCACCTGGGAAGCTGTTAAAGTGCAAATTCTCATTCCCCATTGCAGACCTGCTCCAGCCCAGAAATTATACTGAGACCTCTAGGAGATTTTGCCACACACTCAAGGTGGAGAACCATTTCCCAGAGCATCTGAAGGCTGAGGGACTGTAGAGGTTTGGTGAGATAATGAATAAAAGAGGAGAACTTGATCTGGGGAGTCTACGAGAAAGAGTCAGGAACAATCCCAGGTACATCAACTGGGTTGAAAAACCTGAGATTCTTGACCCCTTTGCAATGTGACTATGCTCATTAGATTTGATTTCTACCATTTCCTAGTTCCTTTTATTGACGATTAATAAAAAAGGTTATAATGGGGGCTTCCCTGGTGGCGCAGCGGTTGCGCGTCCGCCTGCCGATGCAGGGGAACCGGATTCGCGCCCCGGTCTGGGAGGATCCCACATGCCGCG
>NC_041225.1:53606101-53628331 GCF_002837175.3 Physeter macrocephalus
CGGAGCGGCTGGGCCCGTGAGCCATGGCCGCTGAGCCTGCGCGTCCGGAACCTGTCCTCTGTAACGGGAGAGGCCACAGTAGAGGGAGGCCCGCATACCACAAAAAAAAAAAAAAAAAAAAAAAAAGAGGTTATAATGAAAAGAGTTTGTGTGCTTATCTTCAGGAACACTGAAGGTCGGAATACCTGCTATTTTTTAAATTGAAGTATAGTTGATTTATAATATTATATTAGTTTCAGGTGTACAACATAGTGATTCAATATTTTTATAGATTTAAATCATGCTTCAACTAAATTTATTGCAAAATACTGGCTATATTTCTCTGTGCTGTATACTGTATCCCCAGTGTCCACCATTTTTGAAGGGAAAGTCATGTAATAGGGAAAAAAAAGGGAGTTTTGGGCTCCGGGACTTCCAAGAAATGGCCTCCAAGGCCTGAGAAATGAGCTATGGGGGATTCCAAGCAGGAAGTTCCTTGTGTTTCCTGACAGGAGTATAGTGCTGAGCCTGAGAGACTTGTTTCGCTCACAGTCGTGCTGTGAGGGACTAAACACAGCACAGCCCTGGTGCTTTCCCCATGATTCCCACAACACGCCAGCATGTTACAGTGCGATGGGAGAGGGCGTCTAACCACCATCCAGTCCAAATTACCTGATAACACTGCTCCAGGACCACATGCTGTTTGCCAGGCCTCTCTGTCCCCAACACTCATCTGCCCAGAGGCCGGCTTGGCTCCAGACCTGTCCCTTCATCCCAACTGGCAGAAGGGTCATTCAGATAATCCTCACTGAAGCTCATTTAAGCTGAAGAGGTAAAGCCCTCTCACTTCAGACCTTCTCTGTGCTTAACAGTGGTGCCTACGTTTTCTTTCTGTAAAATGTAGATAATTATAATGTTTATCTTTGAGTATGGCTTTGAGCATTAAAGAGTTAATGTACTAAAAAAAAAAAAGAGTTAATGTACTTAAAGTTTAGAACAATGCCTGACTCACAGGAAGAACAATGTTGTTATTATTATTAGTAGTAGTAGTAGTGGTAGTAGTAGTACTACTACTACCACTACCACTACTACTACTACTACTACTACTACTAGAAACCATATTCCCTGGGCTCAGTGTTTGGGTTGGAAGGAAGAAAAGAGTTATATAACATCAGTACATCAATTGTGTATGGCAGGCTGTGCTTTCCCAGAGTTGGTCTATGAACAAAAGCTTCCCTGGCTCCTTAAAAATCAACTCAGGAGCTTATCATATATTCAGATTCTCGTTCTCCACCCCAGAGGTCTGATCTGGCAAGCAGGGAATGGATAACAAGCCCCCAGGGAGTTTCTGGTGGTTGCTGAGGTTTAGGAAGCACTGCTCTAGGAGACAGTACCCCTCAAGCCACAACTGCCCACAGCTTCAAGAAAGACCTTTCTGAAGTGACTCATTCTTCCATTCAATCAATTGCTTCCTTCTACTTCAAGTAACTCCTTGAAAGTTAATTGATGGAAAGTGTTAAATGATTTATTATGAGACTCCGTTCTGTTGGCGTCAGGAAAAGCTATTTTACCCCGGCGATGCATGACTAATAATAGTAGCTGTTACAGTTAAATGCTTACAGTATGCCAGGACTATACCAGGCAGTTCTTACACATGATGTCTAATCTTTCCAGGAAAATACTATTATTCTAGTTTTACAGATGAAGAATCCAGAACACCAAGAAGTTAAGTATTTACGTAAGGTCATACTATTACAAAATGACAGCGTCAAGGTTCAGGTCTGACAGACAATAAAGCTTAGGCCTCTTTCTCTACTCCAGTAGCTCTCAAACATTAGTATGGTAGGGAAATGGAAAAAACAGTAACAACAACAACAACAACAAAATACTTAAAAAATCAACTTTAAAAATTTCTAAAAATTTGGATTTCTGGGCCCAAAAAACAAAGCTTCT
The DNA here is from genome assembly GCF_002837175.3 of Physeter macrocephalus. Classification (NCBI taxonomy): domain Eukaryota; kingdom Metazoa; phylum Chordata; class Mammalia; order Artiodactyla; family Physeteridae; genus Physeter; species Physeter macrocephalus. The sequence continues at coordinate 53,608,034 of NC_041225.1, forward strand.
GGCTCAATAGGCACGGGTGGGCTTAGAAACCTGCATTATTAACAGGCAGCCCCTATAATTTGAATGCTGGTGGTCTTAGCCCACATTTGGGGAAGCACTACTCAGTGCAATGTCTCATCTTGATTTTTTTCCTTTTTTTTTTTAAAGACTATTTTTTAGAGCAGTTTTAGGTTCATAGCACAATTGAGAGGAAGGTACAGAGATTTCCCATATACCCCCTGCACCACCCCCCAGGTGTAGCCTCCCCCATTATCAACATCCCCCCACCAGAAGGATGCATTTGTTATAAGTGATGAACCTACCTTGACACATCATTATCCCCCAAAGTCCATAGTTTACTTTAGGATTCGTTCTTGGCGTTCTATGGATTATACACAAAGGTATAGTGACATGTATCTACCATTACAGTAACATACAGAGTGTTTTCACTGCCCCAAAAGTTCTCTGTACTCTAACACTTAGATTTTATTTTTGTATATATATTTTATTTTTTATTTATTTATTTGGCTGCGTCAGGTCTTTAGTTGCAGCATGCGGGATCCTCGTCGCCATGTGCAGGCTTCCCTCTAGCTGTGGCGCACGGGCTCTCGAGCCCACGGGCTTGCCCAGCAGCATGTGGGATCTTAGTTCCGACCAGGGCTCGAACTGGTCTGTGTCCCCTGCATTGGAGATTTCCCGTATACCCCCTGCACCACCCCCCAGGTGTAGCCTCCCCCATTATCAACATCCCCCCACCAGAAGGATGCATTTGTTATAAGTGATGAACCTACCTTGACACATCATTATCCCCCAAAGTCCATAGTTTACTTTAGGATTCGTTCTTGGCGTTCTATGGATTATACACAAAGGTATAGTGACATGTATCTACCATTACAGTAACATACAGAGTGTTTTCACTGCCCCAAAAGTTCTCTGTACTCTAACACTTAGATTTTATTTTTGTATATATATTTTATTTTTTATTTATTTATTTGGCTGCGTCAGGTCTTTAGTTGCAGCATGCGGGATCCTCGTCGCCATGTGCAGGCTTCCCTCTAGCTGTGGCGCACGGGCTCTCGAGCCCACGGGCTTGCCCAGCAGCATGTGGGATCTTAGTTCCGACCAGGGCTCGAACTGGTCTGTGTCCCCTGCATTGGAAGGCAGATTCTTAACCACTGGACCACCCGGGAAGTCCCTCTAACACCTTGATTTTAAATCTCTTCAGCCCCAGTGAATCTTAAGAGGTTTAAATAAGTCCCAAATAGTTTCTAAAAGGATAGTTTTGTGTTGATTTTTAAACGCTTGAATAAAAGTTGTGTGATTAGCACTTGCTCCAAGGAAATCTTAAACTCTAGTTGTTACCTAAGAGGGCAGCAGATAAATAACCAAGGTTCCTTTTGGATTATGTCTTCAATAGAGACACTGCTCTGAGGAGGATTGTTTTATTTTATTTATTTATTTTTATTTATTTTTTTTTTTTTTGTGGTATGCGGGCCTCCCTCTGTTGTGGCCTCTCCCGTTGCGGAGCACAGGCTCCGGACGCGCAGGCTCAGCGGCCATGGCTCACCGGCCCAGCCGCTCCGCGGCATGTGGGATCCTCCCAGACCGGGGCGCGAACTCGGTTCCCCTGCATCGGCAGGCGGACGCGCAACCACTGCGCCACCAGGGAAGCCCAGGAGGATTGTTTTAAAAGGGCTGTTGTTGTTGCTTTTTGTTTTCTAACCATGACACCTAGATGAAATATACTTCCTTTTAATTATCTTAAAAGTGGAAATTATATTCAGGTTCATGAATGGGAAGACAGACGTTCCCATTTTTCTTTATTCTAAAGTAACTACCAAAATCCTTTAAATATCTGCAGTGTAGACCAATAGAAAAATACTATATTTATGATATAGCATACAATAATATCAATAAAGAAATGTATGCATGGAACCAAAAAAAAAACAATGACTTTCGTTTAACCTCAAAATTCAAACCTGATCTTGATATGACTCCCTTGTACTTGGTGATAGTGGGCATGTGTTCCAGGGCACTGAACGTGAGTTCTCTTCCTAGAAATCACAGGCCACAGGTCTGACCCATAGCCCCAGGGAGGCAGAGGAGGTCCCAGTCACAAATCAGCTGAGTGAGGAAAGAACTTGAGGTGTGACAGTCAAAATTAGAAGAATGTCAAAATACCCCTCTTCTGAGGTTAGCACCAAGAAACAGCCTCCTTCTGCATGTTGTTCCTGTATAACTGCAAAAGCATCAAAACGGGCAGGCTGGCCAGACCAATGGAAAGAGGCAAGACCTGAGTCAAATCTCTTCATCTTTCTAAGCCTCAGTTTCCTCCTATGTAAATTGGGGGGAGGAATTTCCTTCCTCGTAGAGTTGTTAAATGAGATCATTTTTATGGAGTCCTTAACACACTGCCTGAGACAATGGCATGGAGAAAATGCTTTAAAATTTTGCCATTATTATGCCTCCAACAGTAAATAAATTCGAAAAAAACTGACAAGCCTATAGGGCATAGTAAAAAGGAAAGGGAAATAGTTAAATAGTGTTCTCTGGAAGCCTTTTAACAGTCACTACTTTGCCCACATTATCAAAGTGCCTGGGTTTAAAATCAATAGGTGCACAATGATCAGATAGAAGTACTAAGGTCATTTATAGAGGAAAGCAATCTGGCGAGTGCACCTTTCATTAACGTTTCAGGCAACAAATTTTACCTAAATATAGATGAGTTCACATCAGGCTCATCCAAGGTGCGAATGTTCTCTGCTGCAGGAAAGCTAAGAAAATCTGTTTATGTTCTTTTTGTGACAAACACCCACTAATCGAAAGTAAAAGGCTCTCTCTGGCCCTGCTTCCCAGGTACAAAGCACTATTTCTCTAATTAATGATCGAGGTATCTGCAAGAACCGCAACGCTAACATTCGCTGGTTCTAACAGTCAGCTACCTCTGCCCAGATGTTAAGCCCATGCCCTCATCCTGGGGGGCGTTTGGTAATTAGCAGGGCCAGCAGGTGTGTGCACTTGCCACTGTTCCTGGTAGTTGAGCACATGTGTCAGGTCCCTGTTGCGGGGAAGAAAGAGGGTGAAATATATGCTTCACCCCAGCTCTGGCAAGGTCAGCTCCTTAAAGAAAGAAAAGGCAAATTTTCTGCCTCGGTATCAAGCTCTATCCTTGTTCATCTGCTAAAACCCCAGCTAATTTTGAAGTTGGCTTTGGCGCTTTCTCTGCCCCCATTTAGCAATACTTCCTCATGTTGGCTCTCTCCAAATATCTCCCTAGGAATTTGCTGTACTCTGGGCCTTTATGACCCGATTTTCTGCAATTGGAACCTCCCTGTCTTGAATCTTACCACATTTTCTCTGCCTCTACTCCCTGACTCTCAAGGGAATGCTTAGCTAGCCTGATAAAGTAACTGCTGAGTTATAATGAGTGCCCAAGTTGTGCCTTAAAAGAAGAGAATGACATGGCAGCTCAAAAGAGAGATGGAATCTTTCCAGCTTGGGGTTAGCATTGGGGTGCTAAGGTTGCCAGATAAAACACAAGACACCCAGTTAAATTTGAATTTCAGTTAATCAGAAAATACTTTTCTTAGCGTAAGTATAAACATGACCACTGATGGGGCTGGGTTTTGTAGAGAAGGTAGAGTCTGAATTGCTCTGGAGATTGGAGACAATGAATTGCAGGCAGAATGGGAAAAACAGTTACTTATTCAATTTTTGAGCTTAAATATCACCTTCCCAGAAAGGTCATTCTGACCCCTTTGTTTAAAATTGCAAATGCCTGTTCCTTCAGGATTTTTCTCCATAGCACTTATCACCATATGGCATATCATATGCTTCTTTGTTTATTTTTTATCTCCCCTTTCTGGAATACTACAGCAGGAAATGTTGTCTATTTTGTTCACTGCTATATCCCCATACCTACAACAATGGATGGCATGAAATAGGTGCTCAATGCATATCTGCTGACTGAACTAAAGGCAAATGAACAAGTAAATAGACGAAGAAAATAGGAGGAAACTGATTCATTTTCTTCCTCCTGTGACTGACAGCTTAGTTCATATTTGTTAAAATGTGCAAATACTAAAACAATCCCAACCCTGAAGTAGTATTCAAACTAAATGAGGAAAGACGGTAACAAAAAAAAATATGATGGTAAAGAAATATGAACTTCACCAAGAATCACAAATAGTGTATGCAAAACCTATGTCACTTCTGCCAAGCCAGCAGCTGTTGCAGTGGTTGAAGGACTCAAGTCAGCAGTGGCGACAGCATGGAAGAGGTCAATCTGGTCAATGGACTTCCAGGCAGAGGGGGAGGCAGAGCCTCTGGTCCCTCTGGGCCTTGAGAGCAGTCAAATTCCTTACTCTTGGACCATGTCTTCTACAGGTCATGTTTCCCCAGGAAGCAAACACACAGCCTAGCATCCTGCTTCTCATCTTCCTCCAAAGCGATGGCCAGCTCTGCAGATGGACTCCAGAGACAACAAAGGGACCAAGTGAAAGGAGAGCATGCATTCTGAGTAGAAAGGTATGATGATTCGGAAACCAGAAATCAGGGAAACATATTTCTGCATTCCACCTGTGGTAGTCAGGGTTTATTGGGCAATTTCTCAGAATCAATCAATGTTGCAAATCATGTCCATGTTCCTCGCCACCCCCGCCCCCAGGAGAGGGCTATACAATAGCAACATCGCCTACAATTAAAGTCAGACCTGGTCCCTGTCTATCTGTCTCCCCATATAACGTGCTCTCTGTCAAGAAAGATGCATGTGTCTGTAGATGCTAATTGACGGGCAGATTCAAGATAGGAATATCGGGCTTCTCTGGTGGCACAGTGGTTGAGGATCTGCCTGCTAATGCAGGGGACATGGGTTCGAGCCCTGGTCTGGGAGGATCCCACATGCTGCGGAGCAGCTGGGCCCGTGAGCCACAACTACTGAGCCTGCGCGTCTGGAGCCTGTGCTCCGCAACAGGAGAGGCCTCGATAGTGAGAGGCCTGCGTACCGTGTCGATGAGTGGGCCCTGCTTGCCACAACTAGAGAAAGCCCTCGCACAGAAACAAAGACCCAACACAGCAAAAATAAATAATAAATAAATTTAAAAAAAAAAAAAGATAGGAACATCTCAGAAAGGAAGGATCAGATGGCCCCTTCCATTTAACAGCTACCACATCACTAAGACCATTTAGATGTTTTTTACATGAACATGCACTTGTATACCTCACTTCCTATTTTCCTACTTTCTAGTGACATCTCAAGGCCTTAATTCTCTGTTATGAAACTGTCAGTCACTGTCTTTTATGGGCTTGTGACACTTAGACTAATATTGCCAGAAAGAGAAAAGAAGAAGGAAAGAGGGAGAGAGGGAGGGAGGAAAGAGAAAAGTAAAAGAAAGGAAAGGAAGGGAAGGGAGGAGGAGGGGAAAACCTAAGATATTGTCAGTATTTCTACAGGAACAGTAAACAATAAGAATATAAAGCCAAAACCCTATTACGATATAAGACCCTGCTATATTAGAGCCTACATATCTATGTCTATGAGTCTGTTTCTGTTTTGTAGATAAGTTCATTTGTGTCATATTTTAAATTCCACATATAAGTGCTACCATATGGTATTTGTCTTTCTCTTTCTGACTAATTTCACTTAGTATGATAATCTTTAGGTCCATCCATGTTGCTGCAAATGGCATTATTTCATTTTTTTTATGGCTGAGTATTATTCCATTGTATATATGTACCACATCTTCTTTATCCATTCATCTGTCAATGGACATTTAGGTTGTTTCCATGTCTTGGCTATCGTGAATAGTGCTGCTATGAACATAGGGGTACATTATCTTTTTGAATTACAGTTTTGTCCAATATATGCCCAGGAGTGGGATTGCTGGATCATATGGCAACTCTATTTTTAGTTTTCTGAGGAACCTCCATACTGTTTTCCATAGTGGCTATACCAACTTACATTCCCACTAACAGTGTATTTGGGTTCCCTTTTCTCCACACCCTCTCCAGCATTTGTTCTTTGTAGACTTTTTAATGATGGCCATTCTGACTGGTGTGAGGTGATACCTCACTGTAGTTTTGATTTGCATTTCTCTAATAATTAGCGATGTTGAGCATCTCTTCATGTGCCTGTTGGCCATCTGTAAGAGCCTACATATCTTTAAACAGTGGAAACTTAACTTTACTGGAATAAACCTGAATTAAAGAAATGTGAAATCTTTTTAAAGATTTGCTCACTGGCATGTTCCCAGTGCCTAGAAGAGGAGCTGGCACATAGTAGGCACTCAATAAGTATGTCTTGACTGGATAAATAAATTAATTGGATTAATTTACATATCTTGATCAAGAAAAGTATCACATGACAGCGTTCCTATTTGAAATGTTTTATGTAAATAGAACTAAAAACGGAACAGGGAACTATCCATTTAATTCAGCTAAAACACTATGACACTGAAGATAAGAAAAAAGTCTATCTTCATCCAATACTTGGCTCAGAGTGGAGCATGACACTCATAACTTGGGATGGCACAACTGCCTGAATATTCACATCACTGGGAAGAAAATAAAACCAGTATTGAACTAGTCAATACTGAGTCCCAGTCAACCCCTTATGGTGTGTTCCTTCTGGAGGGACTGCCCATGTGTGCTGCATTCAGTGGCGCATACAGCCCATATGGTCCTTCCCACTGACCAACCATGTTGGCAGCATGACACCATCGCAATTTTGGAAGAAGATGGACACATTTCTTATACTGATACTTTAGGCTTAACTACGCCAATGAAACCTATGGGGTTTTGCATGGTTATTTCATTCCTTACTCTTTCCAGCAATTATTATCTGAATTCTAGAAGGACTTCAAAGTATTCATCAGAATCAGGCAGTCTGTGACGTTCCACTGTTCTCAGAAAAGAATCAAGTTAGCGGGAGATGTAGGCTCGGGTGATGTTGAGGGAGGGAGATGACATTGAGTGAGAATAAGCAGGATGCTGTGGTCAGGTGTCATCCCTACCTCCTGCCAGAGATTTCAGTCTACAAATCTCAGTGAGCTTGTCCCACGCAATTCACCTTGTTAATATGAAGAATGGCACTTAGAGGAAAAGGACACCAAACACATTTCAGAATGTACCCTGCCTGAGCTGCATTGCCTGGTAACAGGAACCCAGCTGACGGGTAGCATGGTGTCTTCAAGGCCACACGTGGGAACAGGTCTGAGTAGCAGCTGTTAGAGTGGAAGCTGAAAGGTGAGAAATTGAATTAAGAAAAAGAAGAATTCAGAAACCTTGCATTGTGGGATCTGTTGAGACCCTCACTTGCTTTTCCTTTCTTTTTCCATGAAAGTAATAATTTTATCTGAAATTCAACTTATGTGTACTCTGCCCTTTCAAGTTAAATAAAACATTGTTCATGAAATATTTCCTGAACATCTCCTCTGTGCCAGACATGGGGCGAGGCCCTGAGGACTCAGAAGTGAATAAGACACAAACATTGCCCCCCTGGGGCTTCCCAGTTGAGGATAGGAGTTCACACCCACAGTCTACAGACTAGATGAATATGAATCCAGAGCTATCAATTCTCCTTTCAGAACATCCACCTGACAAATTAGGAATGGATTTTCTGTGATTCGTGGAATATCCAACCCAGAAGCTTAGTTTTGGACCAGAAGCTTGAAAGACAATTAGATAAAGTTAAACGTGTCAGCTGGAGATATTAACTAAGGGTTGCCAATCAATGAGCTGGAGAAGTATAAAAAACTTCCTGATAGAAATGTAACCTAAGCTTTTCCAGGCCTCTTGAACTTATGGGTGCAAATGGCATCACTGAAGCAGCAGTAATGCACATCTTGTTGGCTCTTACCCCCATCTGCCTGAAAAGGGATAAATCCTTCTCTGCTTGTATCTGGGAATGCCCAAGTGTCTCTTGGGATCAGGAGGCTATCTGTGAAGTACACATCCTGCCATGTTCTTCTTATCTTCTGCCCTCCATTTGATGTCCACTTCATTAAATGTGTCTCTTCTATCAATGGTACCGCTCCTCTCGTGAGTATATTCATGTCTGTGACACCTGTGCCCTCCCAAAGATGCCAACCCTTGAGATGCCAGGATGGCCCTAGGAGCAATGGGATGATCCTCTCTCATCCACTTATGTCATACACCATGTGTGTCTACATAACTCACAGAGCCCTCATGGAAAGCAGTCCTTCACTTCCTGCCCCCCTTTCATCATCATGCTCCACACAGGAGGTTTGGGAGCCATATTTTCATTCCTCTTCCTCCCATGCACATTAACTCAATAAAATAGAGGTAGATTCCTGTGTGCCTCCCACCCTCCAAAAGGACAAGTCCAGATGTGTCTGAACCCAGTAACTGGCACAGCTCAGGCTTAAAATGGAGCCCTTGATGAAGATGAATTCTGTACTTCTGTGGAAGAGTCACTAAATATAAATTTGGTTCATTTATTCTTCAAGTAATATAGAACACATGTTAAGTGTTGGATACTGGGAATATATTGATAAATTTTTAAAAAGATATACTTAGTCCTGTGCTTATAGAACTAGTAAATTCAACAAATAAATTTATAATTTCTAAGGCAAAGTGTTATGAATGAAGTGAATTGTGAGGGAGAGGAGATTTTCATAGGCCTGCTAAAACACAGCCAACATCCTGGAGCCAGTTCAAGAGTTTTTGATAATGCTTTATTGTCTATTGTGTGTTGGCTAGTGCAAAGCTGTTGAGTTGGAACAAAACATCATCCAGGTAACTCTTACAGCTCAACAGGTTCTACAGAAGGTAGCACCCAGTACTTTCTCATTTCAGTGATAAGCCACAGACTATCGTCAGATCATTGAAGAGAATTTGGAACTGCTCTCCTTGACTCAAAAGATTACACTATGCTCTTTGTGTGTGAGCTTTGAGGTGTTAAGCCCTGCCATCTTGGTGCTGTTTGCAAACTTGATAATGCTCATAATTGCATTATCCAGGTTAGTGATTAAAAAAATAAAATACTAATCCAGTGTCATCCACTGACAATGTCAACCCAGGTGGATAAGTAGTAAGTCAGTACTACTATAAACACCACTTCTTGTTGGTATTAATACCATGAGGAATGAAATGAAACCCATCAAGATCCAACTATGCTGTCTGTATTGCCTTCTCCCTCAGTATTCTCCCCGAAGGAAACTAAAGCCTTCTCACATGATCAGCAATTCACAGAAGGACTGGGGTGACCATGAAGTAATTTCAGGTCTTACCCATACTTACCAATTAAAGTATTTATTCATTTATGATCCCACATCACAGGCATCTAGTTTTACTGGTGCCTTTTTGTGTCAAACTGTGCAAATTGAGTTACCAGGGGCTGTTTTCACATTTAACAACACTGCAGCCTTGGTTCTGCATTATATTGCATTCAGTATTTTCCTGAGACTTTATGTAAATCAGTTACTTTTAAAACTAATAACATATCCCAATGACTCAATTATAATTTCCAAGAATGGTTCCCACTGGGACTATGTTGGCCACAACACATATAACCTTCACATCTAGAAAGCAGCCTGTCTTTACCAATGCATGATCTATATACATTTAGTAGCCTGCCCTATAATGTGTTGGGCAAATGGACAAATCAATTCACATGGTCTTTAGTCACCAATTGATAATGCATTCATAAAAATATGTCACATTAAATCAGTATTGCATTAGATGCTCTCACTGGTCTGGAAAACCTGAGTGTTTAAGAAATCACAAAGTTCATGCTATTGTTCTAGATATTTTATAACACCCAACAACTTTCTTGTCTGAATAAATGTTCTTTTAAGCAATGCTCAGAGTATGCAACAAGATACTACTGAGCATTTTAGTGCAATTATTATGCAGTTATTTTTAAATTGTTAAATATTAATTGACCATTTATTTACTGATTGATGAAATCCACAACTAACTTAAATTTCTAATAAAGTGTACTGATGGATATGTTTCCATCTGGAAACAACAACTGTTTAACCAAAGAAATGCATTTAAAGGAACACACAGCTGATATGGAAATTAAACATGTAAACAAAAATGTCTTTAAGTATCATACATATAATGTGAAATTTACTAATGAAATACGGATTAATCGTGGCAAGAAAAAAAGAAATATAACCAGAAATATAATTAGCACTTTATCAGATTATATATCATCACAGTGGTTGCTATACTCCCTCCTCAAATAGCAGATGGAAGAAAAGCGCAAGAAGATGAGTACACACACACACACACACACACACACACACACTCACACTCACACACACCTGCACGCACAAGAGCTACATGTGGTAAGTTCAGGACAGGAAATTCTACAGTAGCAGAGTTTGAATAAGCACCTTTCATTGCTGTTCAACTCCCTCTTCTAGCCCATGTTCATCACAAGAAAAAATGGATTCACAGACTAGTAGAGGAACCGGCTCTGAAAATTCCGAACTCTGCTCCTTCACACGAATTCTTGAAACAAGGCAGTGATCTTTTGGGAATTCCCTGACGGTCCAGTGGTTAGGACTTGGCGCTTTCACTGCAGAGGCCCAGGTTCAATCCCTGGCCCGGTCAGGGAACTGAGATCCCGCAAGCTGGGCAATGCGACCAAAAAAAAAAAAGAAGTCATCTGAAAGAATAGAAATGCTGTTTAAAAAAAAAAAAAAAGACGGTGATCTTTTTCATGCTAACAATACCTCCTTGTGCACCCAACAAATTCTTACTCATCCTTAACACCCCAGTCCCTCACTACCTCTTCTGTGATACATTCAGTGTCCCTGATCTGCACCCCCCCCAGCGCAAACAAACGTTTTATACACATTTTACTTAAATTCCTATTGCTCCCTGTAAACTATCCTAGCCCCCTCAGTGCTCTTAAGAGACTACTTTGGGATTGTTTATAAATCTGTCTCCCCACTGGTTCAAGAGCCCATTAGGACTATGAATTGTATCCATATATTTCCAACTTCTATCTCCAGTGTCTTACACAATACTTGGCATAAGTAGACAAGCATTCAATAAGTATTTGTTGAATTTGTTAAATAGATAAATTAAAATTGGTGAGAGTCTCATTTCTCACCTCTGCCAGAGAGAATCGAATGGAATTGATCTGATACTTTCACCCTTGACTTCATTGAGTCGTTCTATATTTCTATGTTACAGTTCTCAATTATTTTTGAACACTTCCCTTGCCATTACCATGACCTAATCATGAATATTTTTATGAAAGTGTATTCCCTCTCATCTCTATGAATGAATGGAGTGAAATGAAGAGTGAGGGAAAGTATTATTACATGGCAATAGGAATGCAAAATGCAGCCCAAAGACATTTTTCAAACCTTGGTGTCTGAATATTCACAGGCAGGTCATTTAGGTTCTGTGATCCTCAGTTTCCTGATTTGTAGATTAAGGATGAGAATACCTCCCTCTGGGTGTGGTTGGGGGAATCAGAGCTATTATATAAAAAGCCCTAACAGAGCACCTGATATACAATAGATGCTCCATGAATCACAACACTATAATAATGCAAAAGCACTATGTAAGGTGTAGAGCATGATACAGATGTTAGTTACAGCGTTACCCCTCATCCTGGTACTTCAGTGTTCTCTAGACTCGTCATAATTGTAATATATAGAAAAGTGTCTAGCAAGAAGCCATCATAAAGCTTGGCCCCACTACCATAGTAACCAAAGAAGGGAAAACAGAAAAGGAGTACAATGCACACCTGATTGCTTTTTGTTACATTCATGTGCTTTGTAGATGATCAAAAGCCTCCTCCCCTTTACCACCTAAGTGAGTCCTGCAATGATTTAACAAGTCTTTTTATCGCTAGCAGTCCCAAGCAATTGCCTCATTCTACTTATACAATGGCTATCACTCCAAAGCAGAGACTTCCCCCATGGCCTCCACAGGTGGTCCCCAGACACATGATCACCCTGGCGTCGGCCAGCTCTTTCCACTCCTCAGTCCTCCTCCATCAGCTAGAAATGGAGCTTTACTTAGGACACTTCAGGATGCAAACAACCAAACCTAACTCCAGCTAGTGTGTCAGGAAAGCCGTTGGGCCTCCAGATAGAAGTGGAACCAGGGCTTCCCTGGTGGCGCAGTGGTTGAGAGTCCACCTGCCGATGCGGGGGACACGGGTTCGTGCCCCGGTCCGGGAAGATCCCACATCCCACATGCCACGGAGCGGCTGGGCCCGTGAGCCATGGCCTCTGAGCCTGCGCGTCCGGAGCCTGTGCTCCGCAATGGGAGAGGCCACAAGAGTGAGAGGCCCGCGTACCGCAAAAAAAGAAGCGGAACCAGAAACTGGAAATTCTTTAGGAATCCAGAAGAGGTGTTGTCTTTGTTTCTCAGCTCTGCTTCTCTTTTCTTGCCTGATTCATTCATTCTTCCTTCTCCATGACCTGCTTTCTCGGTTTCTCAACTCAGTTGCCAACCTCCCTTCCCACCCTTACACGTCTCTCTCCCACCAGTGCTCAGTTTTCCCATGTCCCTCCGTTCTGGCCAAACAGAGAAATTAACTGGCTTCTCTGAATCAGGCGTGCACCCTGTTCTCATCAGTGACAGTGGGGAAAGGATGGGAGAGTTTCACATGCTATGAACATGGGAGCCAGGCCAGCCCCTGTGGATGGGCGGGCAGTTCTCACAAGTCATGATGATTATAGAGCGGATCAGGTGTACCCACAGAGAGTGTGGTTTGCACAGGGTAACATATTTGAGGTTCCAGAGTATAGGCAATTAAGTAACATCAGAATCAATCAATTTAAGTTATTTAGATTTTAGTATCTTTACCTACCATCCCATTTCCTGACCAATGCAGCTCAGGCTTATATATAGACTCTAGGTCCATCCACCTCATTACAAATAACTCAATTTTGTCCCTTCTTATGGCTGAGTAATATTCCATTGTATATATGAGCTATATATACATATATATATATATATATATATGTATATATATATATATAAAACTCCAATTAAGATATATATATATCTTAATTGGAGTTTAATTGCTTTACAATGTTGTGTTAGTTTCTGATAACAAAGTGAATCAGCTATATGTATACATATATCCCCATATCCCCTCCCTCTTTCGTCTCCCTCCCACCCTCCCTATCCCACCCCTCTAGGTGGTCACAAAGCATCGAGCTGATCTCCCTGTGCTATGGGGCTACTTCCCACTAGCTATCTATTTTACATTTGTTAGCATATATATGTCAATGCTACTCTCTCACTTCATCCCAGCTTCCCCTTCTCCCCCTGTGTCCTCAAGTCTGTTCTCTACATCTGCATCTTTATTCCTGCCCTGCCACTGGGTTCATCAGTACCTTTTTTTAGATTTCATATATGTGCGTTAGCATACTGTATTTGTTTTTCTCTTTCTGACTTACTTCACTCTGTATGACAGACTCTAGGTCCATCCACCTCATTACAAATAACTCAATTTTGTCCCTTCTTATGGCTGAGTAATATTCCATTGTATATATGAGCCAAATCTTCTTTATCCATTCATCTGTCGATGGACACTTAGGTTGCTTCCATGTCCTGGCTATTGTAAATAGTGGCAGCTCAGGTTTTAAACCATCAGTAAGTTGTAGGACAGGCACACTTTGCCTTTATTCTTTTTAGACACCTGTAAGATGGGGATGGTAGCATCTGCCCTGCCTACTCTTGGGATTGTTAGGATAGTGTCTACAAATACGTGTTAAAAAGCATTTTGAAAACTATAAAGCATTTTATGAATGTGAATAAGCACTGGGGCTAAAACTCTGACTCTGGGGTTCCTCTGATCTGAATTTAAATCCTGGCTCTACCACTTATTAATGTGAGACTTTGGGCAAGTTATCATAGCCCTCTGATCCTCAGATTCCTTTTTTTTCTAGTGAAAGAATTTCTTTATTTTATAGAAGGTTCAATTCAACAGAAAGATAAAATAATCCTAAGATTATATGGACTTAATAATGTAGCCTCAAAATAGATAAAGTAAAAATTTACAGAATTATAAAGGAAAATAGGCAAATCCACTGTCATGATGGGGGAATAAGACAAGCAGACTAAAAAGTATCATCAGGATGAATAAGATTTGCATAATACAATGAACATGTTTCCTTTAATCATAGATCATTTCCATTCATAGATGTTCTTTATCACTAAAAAAATGGGGTTTTTTTTACAGCTGATTGATGTAGTATTCCACTTATGAGCCTCAGTTTCTTTATCTGTAAAATTGGCATTAAAAATACTATCTCATAGGTTTATTATGAATTAAGTATGATGATGTGAATAAAGTGCTTTGCACAGTGTCTGGTATTTTAAAATTCATTATTATAAAATATTATTTATACCTACTGGGTCTGTAGATTGAACTTTAGCTTCTATGCAAAATGAACAAAATTTTTTTTTAATTTTCTTCTACTAGAAAATAAGTGTGGATTTTCCTCTAACTCCAGAGTAGCCTATTTTCCTATCTCCACAGACCATTTGTCTCTTAGGTAGACTCTTTTTTCTTAATCCACTAGAGACTTGGTCTTTCTGCTTTTATCTATCTTGTCTCCTCTGGGCTCAGGGTCTCTGTTTTTGGCTATCAGGTCCTGCTTTCCAGGTCCTTCATCTCAAAGTCAGTCATGCTGGCTCTTGCCTGTCACTTTATTTATCTCCTCTTGCAATTATTCACTTATTGATTTACTCAACAAGTAGTTTTTGGGTCCCTAATATGAACCAGACACTGCATTAGATGCTGATGATATGAAGTTGGATAAGAAGAGATATCATCTCTGTTTCCACAGTTTGATGGGAAGAGACATGTAATTGGTTTATAGTTTTGTATAATGGTCAATGTGCTTATCACCTACTCAATCTTTTTCTCTGTGACCTTCCTTCGTTGGGGCACTTAGACACAAGGCATCTAACTACCTCAGGGAAGTATTATCACAAAAGAAGTAGAGCTCAAAAACCAAATTCTTACTCCAGTTTTAAAAGCTGAAGCACAGATGTAAGATTTTTTTCAATTAGCCAAATTGATTAGGAAGAAGTACTTTATTCTCGCATTCCCTCCCCCACCAATTCCATCCCACAAGATAGAGTGATAGGAGTAGGAGGAAGTGAGGAGGGAAAGAAAGGGAGAGGAAGCATGTTGAAGGAAAGTCAGGGATGTAGGGCCGGGATCAGACCAAGAGAGAGCTTGCAGACAAGAGGGAAGGGTTACCCTCCCAGTTCTGCCCACCTGCCTTGTGAGTGAAGCACCATCTGTTGTCAGCACCAGGGAGCCAGGTGAAACAGGAGACCTTTCCATTGCACAGAGCCTGTGATCATATAAAGAAAAACTGATCAGTCCCCTTCCAACAACCTGTGAGGATAACCCCTCTCTTGTCCACATGCACACATATCAGAGGCAAAGTGAGATCCTGGAAATACAGAAAGTTGTAGAGGTGTGGAGGGAAGAGTGTCCGTGGCCAGTCTTGGTGAGATTTTTCCTCAAGCTGGGACAGTGATTAACACACCCCTGTTACATGGACATTAAATTAATAAACGTGCTAATACACAAACTGAGATAAGTGCTCTGAAGGAAAGAAATTTTGAGACCACTTAAGAAAGGGATCTGACCTAAAGTGGAGGGTCAGGAATGGGTTCCCCTGAGGAAATGACATTTAAGCTTAATTTTCAGTGATAAGTGGCAGTTAATTAGATGAAGAGCAGGGGGGATGCATAGCAATGGCCCATGATGTGTTCAACTAACTGGACAAGGGTCAGTGTGTGTGCAGAGGGCAAGGGAAAGTGACACAGGGTAAATCTGGAACGATGATGCAGACCATGTAGGATCTACTAAGAACATTGGTCATTGGCCCAAGAAAAATGGGAAGCCACTGAAGGAATTTAAGTAGAGTGATGAAAGGGATCACTCTGGTTATAACATGGAAAAGGAGTGAGGAGGCATCAGAGTGAAAGAAAGGAGGCTATTGCTGTCAAGAAGTAATTGGCAGAATGACTTTATTTCCTCTTTCTATAGACGGTTTCATTATTATTGCATTATTTATTAGCTTTTTAGGACCTTAACATTTTAATTCTGCCCTATATCACTTTTCCTTTAAAAAAAAATCTCAGAACTTCTGGGTTGGTGAACATGTTGAGGTGCTGGCAGGGTGGTGAGCTTGGAGAGAGCATGGAAGTCCCCTAGTCCTTCCCCCATACCTTGCCCTATGCATTTTTGCCATTTGGTTGTTTCTGAGCTGTATCCTTTTACAATAGACGAGTAATCTAGTTTCAGAGTGAAGTTTAATGCTATGTGTGTTAAAATATCAAAACTATTTTCAGAAACATAAAGGCTTAGGTTGAATTGTAGATTTCCTCAATATCTATCCTGAGGGCTTCTGCCATTCCAGATGCAGCAGGAGCTGAACTGGGAGGAGCCAACACCAACAAAGGGAACCGTGGAGGGGCAGCTTAATTCATCCTGCTTCTTAAATTTGCCATTGATATAAATCAGGCAGTGCAGAATTAGCTGCCAGTGAGAGGCCCACACCAGCCCCTTGGCACCCAGTACCCCCCATGCCTGCCGTGGAAATCAGTTCTTCCCCAGCATCCAATAGCTGGGGCCCAGGAACCTGTTCAGCATCGTGATGCCATCTACAGCCTTCCAGACCCACTTTTCTTACTATTAATGTCAATTGCTTATCATGTACCTAAACATCACTATTAACATTATATTTTAAAATCTCATTCTATCTGTGTATTTATAACAACCATCTTGGATTTTGAAATACACACTAAAAGAATTTAACACCCAAGACATACTTACCAACATGCCTGACCACATTTTATTCTAGGCGATTTCCCCTTCTCCTCAATCTCTTATTCTTTGTGTATTATGCTTCCTTTTGAGTGCTAAGCTTTGAGGATTATTAGAAAACAAGGTGTCCAGAGGATAATGACCAAGACAGGTTCAAACTGTGACACAGAAGATTCATGAAAACTGGAAATGGTTTTTCGTTACAAAGGGAAACCTTTGGGATTGAAATGATGGAAGCCTTCCAAATGCTATCACTATAAATAAGCAGTAATTTTTTTCCTATGTCATCTAAAAAGTCAGAAACAGGACTAATCGGAGGATTCCAAATGAGTGCAGATATGTGCTTAAATAGAGCAAAAGTTAGATCTTTCTACTATATTGCCTATGGGTAGAATAGACAGTATTTAATCCTTGGAAATGTTGACATAGAATCTGGACAGACACATGACACAAAGTTGGGGAGAATCAAGCACCAGATGGAGGCTGGAGCGGGATGATCTTCAAGGCACATTTGAACCTTCCCCTTTAGTCTACCTATTGCCCCACCACCAACACAAATGTGGGGGAGGGTGAAGGTGGGCCTGATTCCCAGGTCCCAAATGGCAGAGAGGAGACCACACCCCAGAGAGAGGCAGGCTGGTGTTTGCAAAGTATGAGTCTGTGTTTAGGTGGCTGCATTTCAAAAATCTGTCTACTTTTTTTTTAACCATTGGTTTCCATTATCTAAATCTTAGTCCCTTCCATTACCATGGATTATCATTTAACTATAAGGCATATTCCTGGAGATTGGTTCAAGATGGCGGAGAAGAAGGATGTGCTCTTACTCCCTCTCACCAGAGCACCGGAATCACAACTAACTGCTGAACACTTAACACTACTGAACTGTGCACTTAAAAATAGTTAAGATGGTAAATGTTATGTGTTTATCACAATAAGAAAAAGTAAGTGCACTCAGCTTCATGTTTAAGTATTACCTGCTGAGTTCTGATGTTCTGTGCACTCACATCTAAAACCTGCCAATTCAATCCATTTGGTAAAACATCTTATTGAATCAATGTAAAATGAATAGCTCAAGCTAGTTTTCGCACTGGATTAACCAAGATCTCCATGTAGACAAGGTCTCAGGCATGTGAAGGTATGTTTCATACAGTATATGGCAATAAACAGATTATTAATAGCATCCCTATGGTTAGGAACTCTGCCAAATAGTGTAATAAAAAGTACTGTAGGGTAAGCCTGAACCAAGATGGCGGAGTAGAAGGACATGCTCTCACTCCCTCTTGCAAGAACACCAAAATCACAACTGCTGAACAATCGTCTACAGGAAGACACTGGAACTCACCAAAAAAGATACCCCACATCCAAAGACAAAGGAGAAGCCACAATGAGACAGTAGGAAGGGCACAATCACAATAAAATCAGATCCCATAATGGCTGGGTGGGTGACTCACAAACTGGAGAACACTTATACCACAGAAGTCCACCCACTGGAGTGAAGGTTCTCAGCCCCACATCAGGCTTCCCAACCTGGGGGTCCGACAACGGGAGGAGGAATTCCTAGAGAATCAGACTTTGAAGTCTAGTGGGATTTGCCTGCAGGACTTGGACAGGACTGGGGGAAACAGATACTCCACTCTTGGATGGCACACACAAAGTAGTGTGCGCATCAGGACCCAGGGGGAAGGAGCAGTGACCCCATAGGAGACGGAACCAGACCTACCTGCTAGTGTTGGAGGGTCTCCTGCAGAGGCGGGGGGTGGCTGTGGCTCACCGTGGGGACAAGGACACTGGCAGTAGAAGTTCTGGGAAGTACTCCTTGGCATGAGCCCTCCCAGAGTCCATCATTAGCCCCACCAAAGAGCTGGGTAGGCTCCAGTGCTGGGTTGCCTCAGGCCAAACAACCAACAGGGAGGGAACCCAGACCCACCCATCAGCAGACAAGTGGATTAAAGTTTTACTGACCTCTACCCACCAGAGCAACACCCAGCTCAACCCACCACCAGTCCCTCCCATCAGGAAACGTGCAAAAACCTCTTAGATAGCCTCATCCACCAGAGGGCAGACAGCAGAAGCAAGAAGAACTACAGTTCCGCAGCCTGTGGAAGGAAAACCACATTCACAGAAAGATAGACGAAATGAAAAGGCAGAGGACATTGTACCAGATGAAGGAACAAGATAAAACCCCAGAAAAACAACTAAATGAAGTGGAGATAGGCAACCTTCCAGAAAAAGAATTCAGAATAGTGATAGGGAAGATGATCCAGGACCTTGGAAAAAGAATGGAAGCAAAGATCGAGAAGATGCAAGAAATGTTTAACAAAGACCTAGAAGAATTAAAGAACAAACACCTATAAGAATTAAAGAACAAACAAAGAGAGATGAACAATACAGCCTCATCCACCAGAGGGCAGACAGCAGAAGCAAGAAGAACTACAGTTCCGCAGCCTGTGGAAGGAAAACCACATTCACAGAAAGATAGACGAAATGAAAAGGCAGAGGACATTGTACCAGATGAAGGAACAAGATAAAACCCCAGAAAAACAACTAAATGAAGTGGAGATAGGCAACCTTCCAGAAAAAGAATTCAGAATAGTGATAGGGAAGATGATCCAGGACCTTGGAAAAAGAATGGAAGCAAAGATCGAGAAGATGCAAGAAATGTTTAACAAAGACCTAGAAGAATTAAAGAACAAACACCTATAAGAATTAAAGAACAAACAAAGAGAGATGAACAATACAATAACTGCAATGAAAACTACACTAGAAGGAATCAATAGCAGAATAACTGAGGCAGAAGAATGGATAAGTGACCTGGAAGACAGAATGGTGGAATTCATGGCCACAGAGCAGAATAAAGAAAAAAGAATAAAAGGAAAGGAAGACAGCCTAAGAGACCTCTGGGACAACATTAAACCCAACAACATTCACATTATAGGGGTCCCAGAAGGAGAAGAGAGAGAGAAAGGACCCGAGAAAATATTTGAAGAGATTATAGTCATAAACTTCCCTAACATGGGAAAGGAAATAGCCACCCAAGTCCAGGAAGCCACCCAATTCCAGGCAGGATAAACCCAAGGAGAAACACGCCGAGACACATAGTAATCTAATTGACAAAATTAAAGACAAAGAAAAATTATTGAAAGCAACAAAGGAAAAATGACAAATAACGTACAAGGGAACTCCCATAAGGTTAACGGCTGATTTCTCAGCAGAAACTCTACAAGCCATAAGGGAGTGGCATGATATATTTAAAGTGATGAAAAGGAAGAACCTACAACCAAGATTACTCTACCTGGCAAGGATCTCATGCAGATTCAACGGAGAAGTCAAAAGCTTTACAGACAAGCAAAAGTTAAGAGAATTTAGCACCACCAAACCAGCTCTACAACAAATGCTAAAGGAAATTTTCTAGGCAGGAAACACAAGAAAAGAAAAGGACCTACAAAAACAAACCCATAACAATTAAGAAAATGGCAATAGGAACATACATATCGATAATTACCTTAAAAGTGAATGGATTAAAT
>NC_041225.1:53628415-53630433 GCF_002837175.3 Physeter macrocephalus
AGACTTTAAAATAAAGAATGTTACAAGAGACAAAGAAGGACACTACATAATGATCAAGGGATCAATCCAAGAAGAAGATATAACAATTATAAATATATATGCACCCAACATAGGAGCACCTCAATACATAAGGCAACTGCTAACAGCTATAAAATAGGAAATTGACAGTAACACAATAAAAGTGGGGGACTTTAACACCTCACTTACACCAATGGACAGATCATCCAAACAGAAAATTAATAAGGAAACACAAGCTTTAAATGACACATTAGAACAGATAGATTTAATTGTAATTCATAGGACAGTCCATCCAAAAACAGCAGATTACATTTTCTTCTCAAGTGCACATGGAACATTCTTCAGGATAGATCACCTCTTGGGTAACAAATCAAGCCTCGGTAAATTTAAGAAAATTGAAATCATATCAAGCATCGTTTCCGACCACAGTGCTATGAGATTAGAAATCAATTACAGGGAAAAAAACGTAAAAAACACAAACACATGGAGGCTAAACAATACACTACTAAATAACCAAGAGATCACTGAAGAAATCAAAGAGGAAATCAAAACATACCTAGAGACAAATTACAATGAAAACACAACGATCCAAAACCTATGGGGTGCAGCAAAAGCAGTTCTAAGAGGGAAGTTTATAGCAATACAATCCTACCTCAGGAAACATCTCAAATTTGAGAAAAATCTCAAATAAACAATCTAAACTTACACCTAAAGGAACTAGAGGAAGAAAAACAAACAAAACCCAAATTTAGTAGAAGGAAAGAAATCATAAAGAACACAGCAGAAATAAATGAAATGGAAACAAACAAAACAATAGCGAAGACCAATAAAACTAAAATCTAGTTCTTTGAGAAGATAAACAAAATTGATAAACCTTTAGCCAGACTCATCAAGAAAAAGAGGAAGAGGAGTCAAATCAATAAAATTAGAAATGAAAAAGGAGAAGTAACAACTGACACTGCAGAAATACAAAGGATCATGAGAGATTACTACAGGCAACTCTATGCCAATAAAATGGACAACCTGGAAGAAATGGACAAATTCTTAGAAAGATATAACCTTCTAAGACTGAACCAGGAAGAAATAGAAAATATGAACAGACCAACAGACTTGTGAGTAATGAAATTGAAACTGTGATTTTAAATCTTCCAACAAACAAAAGTCCAGGACCAGATGGCTTCACAGATGAATTCTATCAAACATTTAGAGAAGAGTTAACACCCATCCTTCTCAAGTTCTTCCAAAAGATTGCAGAGGGAGGAACACTCCCAAACTCATTCTATGAGGCCACCATCACCCTGATACCAAAACCAGACAAAGATACTACCAAAAAAGAAAATCAAAGGGCTTCCCTGGTGACGCAGTGTTTGGGAATCCGCCTGCCAATGCAAGGGACACAGGTACGAGCCCTGGTCCAGGAAGATCCCACATGCCGTGGAGCAACTAAGCCCGTATGCCACAACTGCTGAGCCTGCACTCTAGAGCCCATGAGCCACAACTACTGAGCCCACGTGCCACAGCTACTGAGCCCGTGAACCACAACTAGTGAAGCCCGCGCGCCTAGATCCCATGCTCCAAAACAAGAGAAGCCACCACAGTGAGAAGCCTGCGCACTGCAACGAACAGTAGCCACTGCTCACCGCAACTAGAGAAAGCCCGTGTGCAGCAATGAAGACCCAATGCAACCAAAGATAAATAAATAAATAAATTTATTTTTAAAAAAAGAAGAAAAAGAAAATTACAGATCAATATCACTGATGAATATAGATGCAAAAATCCTCAACAGAATACTAGCAAATACAATCCAACAACACATTAAAAGGATCATACACCAAGATCAAGTGGGATTTATCCCACAGATGGAAGGATTCTTCAAGATATGCAAATCAATCAATGTGATACACCATATTAACAAATTGAAGAATAAAAACCATATGATCATCTCAATAGATGCAGAAAAAGCTTTTGACGAAATTCAACACCCATTTATGATAAAAACT
>NC_041225.1:53630508-53631350 GCF_002837175.3 Physeter macrocephalus
GAAGAAAAAGAAATAAAAGGAATACAGATTGGAAAAGAAGAAGTAAAACTGTCACTGTTTGCAGATGACATGATACTATACATAGAGAATCCTAAAGAGGCTGCCACCAGAAAACTACTAGAGCTAACCAATGAATTTGGTAAAGTTGCAGGATACAAATTAATGCACAGAAATCTCTTGCATTCCTATACACTAATGATGAAAAATTTGAAATAGAAATTAAGAAAACAATCCCATTCGCCATTGCAACAAGAAGAATAAAATACCTAGTAATAAACCTACCTAAGTAGGTAAAAGACCCGTACTCAGAAAACTATAATACACTGATGAGAGAAATCAAAGATGACACAAACAGATGGAGAGATATACCATGTTCTTGGATTGGAAGAATCAATACTGTGAAAATGACTATACTACCCAAAGCAATCTACAGATTCAATGCAATCCCTATTAAATTACCAGTGGCATTTTTTACAGAACTAGAACAAAAAATCTTAAAATTTGTATAGAGACACAAATGACCCCGAATAGCCAAAGCAGTCTTCAGGGAAATAAACGGAGCAGGAGGGATCAGACTCCCTGATTTCAGACTATACTACAAAGCTACAGTAATCAAGACAATATGGTACTGGCACAAAAACAGAAATATAGATCAATGGAACAGGATAGAAAGCTCAGTGATAAACCCACGCACATATGGTCAACTAATCTATGACAAAGGAGGCAAGGATATACAGTGGAGAAAAGACAGTCTCTTCAATAAGTGGTGCTGGGAAAACAGGACAGCTACATGTAAAAGAATGAAATGAGAACACTCCCTAACACCATACACAAAAATAAAC
>NC_041225.1:53631462-53631907 GCF_002837175.3 Physeter macrocephalus
AGCAAGATCTTTTTTGATGCACCTCCTAGAGTAATGAAAATAAAAACAAAAATAAAGAAATGGGACCTAATGAAACTTAAAAGCTTTTGCAAAGCAAAGGAAACTACAACCAAGACAACCCTCCGAATAGGAGAAAATATTTCCAATGAATCAATGGACAAAGGATTAATCTCCAAAATATATAAACAGCTCATGCAGCTCAATATTAAAAAAAACAAACACCCCAATCAAATAATGGACAGAAGACCTAAATAGACATTTCTCCAAAGAAGACATACAGATGGCCAAGAAGCACATGAAAAGCTGCTCAACATCACTAATTATTAGAGAAATGCAAATCAAAGCTACAATGAGGTATCACCTCACACCAGTTAGAATGGGCATCATCAGAAAATCTACAAACAACAAATGCTGGAGAGGGTGTGGAGAAAAGGGAACCCTCCTA
>NC_041225.1:53639981-53657069 GCF_002837175.3 Physeter macrocephalus
GAATCAATGGACAAAGGATTAATCTCCAAAATATATAGACAGCTCATGTATCTCAGTATTAGACAAACAAACAACCCAATCCAACAATGGGCAGAAGACCTAAATAGACATTTCTCCAAAGAAGACATACAGATGGCCAAGAAGCACATGAAAAGCTGCTCAACATCACTAATTATTAGAGAAATGCAAATCAAAGCTACAATGAGGTATCACCTCACACCAGTTAGAATGGGCATCATCAGAAAATCTACAAACAACAAATCCTGGAGGGGGTGTGGGGAAAAGGGAACCCTCTTGCACTGTTGGTGGGAATGTAAATTGATATAGCCACTATGGAGAACAGTATGGAGGTTCCTTAAAAAACTAAAAATAGAATTACCATATGACCCAGCAATCCCACTACTGTGAGTATACCAAGAGAAAACCATAATTCAAAAAGACACATGAACCCCAATGTTCATTGCAGCACTATTTACAATAGGTCATGGAAGCAACCTAAATGCCCATTGACAGATGAATGGATAAAGAAGATGTGGTACATATATACAATGGAATATTACTCCGCCATAAAAAGGAATGAATTTGGGTCATTTGTAGAGCCATGGATGGATCTAGAGACTATCATACAGAGTGAAGTAAGTCAGAAAGAGAAAAACAAATATCATATATTAACGCATACATGTGGAAGCTAGAAAAATGGTACAGATGAACTGGTTTGCAGGGCAGAAATAAAGACACAGATGTAGAGAACAAACGTATGGACACCAAGGGGGGAAAGTGGGGAGGTGGGGGGTGTGATGAACTGGGAGATTGGAATTGACATATATACACTAATATGTATAAAATAGGTAACCAATAAGAACCAATAAAATTCAAAATAAAAAAGGCATGTTCCCTGCTGCTGATTTGTATAAGACAGCTATGCTTAAATCAGTCATAATTGGTAAAAGAGAAATTGCTATTTTTGAATTCATTCTTCAAGCAAAATTTGTCAGGAAAAACCTATATAGGCCTTAATTTCTTTTCAATACCTGTTTTATGTGCTTCAGATAAGCAGATTGGGTGGTAACTATTTAAACCTGGCATGCTTAGCAATTAAAACATAATATTTGGTGATGAGGAGATTCTAGTTACAAGTTTCTTTTCCAGCACCTGCACCATTTAGTTGTAAAGGAAAAAAAGCAAGGAAGAAATTGGTCATGCTGACATGACCCTAATGGTTAATTCAGTCATCGTATTCTACCTTTTCCTACTCTCCCCAAGCACAAAAGAACAATGGCACTAATTACTGCTCTTTAGATGAGGTAAATCTCCAGTGCTCTGTTCTATATACGGAGATGGCTGAAGCAGAAGTTGGTCAGTGGTCCTGCCTCCCCCATCACTCCACACATATATACAAGCTCATATTAAGAATCTCCTTCATCATCCCCTACCCTTATCACTGTCACTTCCAATCAACATTTTTTTTTTTTTTTTTTTGCGGTACGCGGGCCTGTCACTCTTGTGGCCTCTCCCATTGCGGAGCACAGGCTCCGGAAGCGCAGGCTCAGCGGTCATGGCTCACGGACCCAGCTGGTCTGCGGCATGTGGGATCTTCCCAGACCGGGGCACGAACCCGTGTCCCCTGCATCGGCAGGTGGACTCTCAACCACTGCACCACCAGGGAAGCCCCTCCAATCAACATTTTAAAGAAAAAACATCTCCCTTTGTTATTACATGTCACTCTTGTTTCCCTTCCACTTTCATCTCTTAGCCTCTCTTCCTTTCTCCCTTTGTGTGTGTGTGTGTGCAGGATGTGTACACATACACACATACACATGCCTGTTTCCCTGACACTTAAGTGCAATATTTCAAACTTCCCCCTTCTCACAACCCTATTTTTCTTTCACAATCAGAAAAGAAGTCAGTGGAGAACAGCAAACAGAAGTGGACCAAAAATATTCAAATAACCTATCTTTTAAATTTGGGTACAGTAATGTCTGGAACTTTTGAGTATTTTTATTTTTCATCTTTTTAAAAAATATATTTATTTTATTTATTTATTTTTGGCTGCATTGGGTCTTCATTGCTGTACGTGGGCTTTCTCTAGTTGCAGTGAGCTGGGACTACTCTTTGTTGTGGTGTGTGGTCTTCTCATGGGGATGACTTCTCTTGTGGCAGAGCACAGGCTCTAGGCACGCAGGCTTCAGTAGTTGTGGCTCACGGGCTCTAGAGCGCAGGCTCAGTAGTTGTGGTGCACGGGCTTAGTTGCTCTGCAGCATGTGGGATCTTCCCAGACCAGGGCTCGAACCCGTGTCCCCTGCATTGGCAGGCAGATTCTTAACCCCTGCGCCACTGGAGAAGCCCTGTATTTTTCATCTTTAAAAACATATCTTTGAATGTCTTCAAAACTTGGATGACTAGGATATTATTTAAACATAATAAGCACATGAACTTTGAAGATAATAAACTTGGGTTTTAGAGTAATACGACAATTATACAGTCAGATAAAATGTATTGGGGAGGACATGAGAAAACAAGGACCATCTTGCACTGCTATAAGTATGCTATGTGGTATAGCCAGTCCAGAAACAACCTGGCAGGACCTAGTAAAATTAATTACTATATTACATATGGCCCAGCAATCCCAGTCCTGCATATATATCCCATATTCCCACATTCCATACTGTGATGTTTGCACAGATATTCACCAAGATATCACTTGCGATAGCATAGAAATAGAGGCAACTTGGGTGTCCATCACTGGTGAAAGGTTATGTAAAGTACAATGCAGTCATATCATAGAATACTAATCAACAGAAAGGAACTGAACTCATATACAACAACATGAATAGATATTATAAACCTTACCTCCTGGGCTTCCTTAACATGGCCACCTACTTCATCAAGAATGCAAGAAGAATCTCTAGCTCCACTTTGCTAACAAAGTCTTATATTTAATGTATCCTAATCAAATATAATCATGAGAATGACAGCCCATCATACTTGCCATATTCTGTTGATTAAAAGCAAGTCACAGGTCCCATCCACACTCAAGGGGAAAGAGATTACACAAAGATGTGAATGCTAAGAGAATAATAATTATGGGGTCACCTTAGGGTCTGTCACCACACCAGGAAACGTTCTAGACAATGAGATTACATCAGTGAGCAAAAGGAAAGAAAGTCTCCCTTCAGAGAGAATACAATTGTGTGTGTGTGTGTGTGTGTGTGTGTGTGTGTGTGTGTATCCTCTTTTTAAAATCAATAAGATGATATTGTATATAATCCTTTGCATCTTACCATTTCATTTTATAACCTAGCTTGGAAAATTTTCCCTTCAAGTGCTTATAGAATTATGTTATTCTTTATAACAGGTGTATAATATATTCAACCGTTACCCAACTCATGAACTCTGAGATTGTTTCTAGGTTTCCCATTTAACAATGCTGCAAGAAATGCCCTCATACATGTATCATTAAGTTCTTGTGCAGGTTTATCCAAACAGAGTATCCCCTTAAGGCCAAATAAAGGTTCTACTCTGTTCTAGCCTCGGCTCTGCTTCATTCTAGTTATGGGAACTTGGGAAAATTACTTAAGACTTTGTATTTTATTTTCCTACTCTACTACAGAAGGATAATTGAAATGCATTCATGTTCAAAATGCACAAAATATGCATCCAGAGCACGGTAGACAATTTATATATTACTCTGCTTTTCTTGAGCACTTTGTCAACTACTTTATGAAATACAACCCAAGCCTTTTGTATCTTCCAAATTAGATGAGAGAAAAGGGGTGTTCATGGAATGGTGATAAAAAGAGAGAAATAGGGTAGGATGATAGAGTGTCTTTTGTGTGATAATAAGGTGATTGGGAGCCTCTAGATAGCTTCAAGATGAGGGGTGGTCCCCCAAAAGACCAAGGCTTGATTAGAGGATTGGAACTTTCAGCCTCACCCCACCTTGGATCTCGGGGGAAGGGAGAAGGGCTGGAAGTTGAGTTAATCATCATTGGCCAATGATGTAATCAGTCATGAGTGTGTAACGAAGGTTCCATAAAGACTCTAAATAATGGGGTTCAGAGAGATCCCAGGTTGCTGAACATACTGAGGTACTGGGAGAGTGGTTCTCCCAGAGAGGGCACAGAAGTTCTGCATGCCACCAGCCCCGTATCTTGCCATATGTGTTGCTTCCATTTGGCTGTTCCCGAGTTGTATCTTTTATAACAAGCCAGAAAATGCAAAAAGAGACAAAGAGAGAGGTAATTTTGAAACAAGGACAGATAATGTCCCTCTACGCTCCCTGATCTACTTGGCCTCGACATTTCCTATTGCCCAATCCTGTCCAATTTAATTGTCTTAATCAAGACCTATCCCTTCTTCCTTTTTCTTTATTACTTGAAACATTTACCCTTAAATATACACTCTCTGTGTCTTTCAAAAGGACATATAGATAATATAATTTCAACTCAATGTACTTACATAATTTAATGTTAATGTGCTTGTGAGGGGTGCCATAGAACAAATATACATCTAAATAGCAATGTTCTTACTTATATAATGTGCTCAACCCGGAGTAAGACTAGTGCAAACTGTGCTACAGATAGGAAGGACTCACTAATGAAGTGGATATTTGAGGAAGGGGAAATGCAGTCATGGCTTCAAATCGCACCATAATTGTGGCCCCCTCTCTTAAAGCTTGCTCTGCCCAAAAAGGCTGATGAGTCTCAGGAGATGTTTGATTATGTGACCGCCACCTCCACAATGCTCATAAAACATGGGATTCATTAGCTTTCAATATGTGTTTCTTCATAAAAAAAAATAATAATAAGCTTTTCCTTAGCTTTAAACTTAAGAGAAAAAGAGACATGAGGGGAGGGAACTCAAGAAAGTTTTCCTTCAGATCCAAATAAAAGAGAAGTTAAAGACTTTTCCTGATGAGAAAGGTGGAATTAAACTCCTTGTGTGCAGAATTTTTTCTGTCTCCTAAAGAAAAGGAGAACAACTTTACCAAGGAATCAAGTTCTTTCTTGCCTGCGTCTGCAAGTGTAGGGATCTGTGCAGAGTGACACCTAGTGGTCTCCAGAACGCCTTTAGCAGCAAGAGTAATGAAGTCTGAATGTGTGTGGATTGAGCATCTGTAAAAGAGCCTTTTTTCCCTCCCACACACACATCCCTAAGCTGTGAACAAACTGAGTCATTAACTGATTTTGATTCCAATACCACGACTTTCTGGCCACATATCCACTTATTGTCAAATCATAGAGAAAATTAATATTTAATATTTGAGGAGAGGGTAGAAGTCACAGAGTGGAAAGGCATAGTGATTCCAATGTGCAAGAAAAATGATTTGTCCAAATCTGGAATCTGCAAGGCAGCAACAAATCACAGTATCCAACCCAATAGATATCAAAGGAGCAATGGCTTTTGTGGTTAGATTCTTCTGAGTTCATGCCCGAGTTCATTCCCACGTGGTTCCCACTCTGCCTTTAAAACCTCACCTGGGTGGACCTCTCCAGTTGCCCATCTGTATTCCTGATTGGACTGGGGAACTTAGGGGGCTAAGAAGTTTATAATGGAATGAGGACGTTTCAGCTTATCCTGATGATCTGTTGCTATCCAGGAGACATTTAAAATTCCCCCATGGTGCTGTAAGAAAGGAGTTTCTACTTCCTCCTTTTATCAATAGGTTATCTCTGAAGTGGGCTCCAGAAAATTTTGGATTTGGACTCTTATGGCTTGAATTGACAAGGACTTCTTTTTAGGGAACCTGACAAGTAAAAATTGAGGGAAGCCCTTTAGAATTTATCAAATTTAAATCTTCTTAAAGCTCCATTTTGGGGCTTCCTTGGTGACACAGTGGTTAAGAATCCACCTGCCAATGCAGGGGACATGGGTTCAAGCCCTGGTCCAGGAAGATCCCACATGCCGCAGGGCAACTAAGCCCATGCACCGCAACTACTGAACCTGTGCTCTAGAGCCCACGAGCCACAACTACTGAGCCCGCGTGCCACAACTACTGAAGCCCACTCACCTAGAGCCTGTGCTCCACAACAAGAGAAGCAACCGCAGTGAGAAGCCCGCACACTGCAATGAAGAGTAGTCACTGCTCAACGCAACTAGAGAAAAGCCCACATGCAGCAACGAAGACCCAATGCAACCAAAGATAAAATAAATAAATTTATTAAAAGAAAAAAATTTTTAAAAACCTCCATTTTGAGGATTAAAAAATGTCAGATACAATAAATATGATTGAATTTGGCCACCAAAACAGGGAATGGCAGAAAATTCTGGAAAATAATAACTGAAGGAAAGAATTTTGTGGGAGAATTTAAAGTAGCTCAAATTCTAGTAAAACCTGGGGTAATTGGTTTTCCCAACTTATAAACTAAAGGTTAACTGGCCCCAAACTTTGCAGGTCCCAGGCTCCTTTTTTACCTGGGACCTGGTATCATTTCATTATATTTTATAGTTGATTTTTAAGAACTCTGTCCAAAGAGGATCCACAGAATATTTTCTATCACAAAATTGGATGATGGACCCTAATGATTTGCAAAAATGTGTTTCCCTTTGTAATTTCTACAGATGTAACTCTACCTAATCGGACTTGGAATATACCTTTCCTAACCCATTACCTTATAAGTTGTTCAACCCCTTCTTGATGAACTTCAAACCTGTTCAGTCCAAAGAGCAAGAAAGCTTTAGACACATTTCTTCCTCTACTCTCTATGGTTTTATGTTCCCTATCACCTTAAAGTAAAATCTTTTTAAAACAACATACTATTTTGTCCTGTAGAGCACTTTTGACTCTGAGATCAGCCAATTATGGCCTATACTGCATTAGCTCAATAGAGATTCTCCATTTTAAAAACGAATATGGAACCTGCATTTGGCCCTGTGGTTAGGGATATGGTTGTTGGCAAAATCTTTTTAAAGAAATAATAATTTCAAACGGAGTAAAATAAGGACATATCTGACCTTCCTTATTTTTAATCAGTATCTTAATAAGTTTTTTTTTTAATGACCTGGGTGCGTGCAATCCTTCACTCCCCATTCTTCAGTTAATTAATTAATTAGTTAATTAATTAAATAATAAAGATAAGCATTTTCACATATGTAGATGGCTTCATTTTATTGTCATGCATGTAGTGGTCTTAATAGATGTTGGCTCTACTTTCTACACCAAACACTTACAGTCAAACAGAAGCCCAGGCACCGTGTTTGAAAGAGGTCCACAGCACCAGCATTCACTGGCTTAAGGTTAAAAACCTCAAGAACAACATAATTCATTCAAGTATTTAGGTGTATTTTGTAGGTAATTCTTAGATTGCCAAAGCAATACATTCCGTTGGTGTTCTACTGAATTATTTTGTGTCCCATATGGGGAATTTGGTTACACCCATTATAAAATATTTCTGGCTATAATTAGAGACCAAAGTTTTAGGGTCTTGAATATCCTTCTTCAATGAACTATAATGAACCCAAAACTACTTCTTTAGGGGAGTTTTGGCCTAGCCCAGGGATACTGTCTCTCCTTATCTTGATGTGCATGGTTCCAGGGAAGGCACCAGGCGAGGAATGGTCTTTTATTCTGGACATGCGTCTTTCTTTGGTTCTTCAACTTTCCCCAGAGGGTATAAACCCTAGACCCAGCACTGCTGAGTGGAAGAGAACACGGTTCCTGGGAATTCCCTGGTTGTCCAGTGGTTAGAACCCTGCTCTTCCACTGCAGGGGGTCTGAGTTCAATCCCTGGTTTGGGGAACTAAGATCCCACAAGCTGGGCAGCACAGCCAAAAAAAAAAAAAAAAAAAAAAAGAAAAGAAACTGAAGAATGTGATTAGAATGAAGATTAAATATTACATTAAATTACATTTGAAAATATTCCCCCAAAAATATGTACAAATGCTTCTGCCTTTTCACATTAAGGAAGAGTAATTTGAACTCAGAGCTACTCAATATTTATCAGAAGTTGCACTGAGGATAACAATATTAATAGGAAAATCTTCAGTAAACTTATGGACCACTTCTTGAATCAAGAAACTAAGTAAGGAAAAATGAAACTAAATAAATTTAGAAAATACAGCTTCACAAGAGGAATTAAAAATATAAATCAGGGACTTCCCTGGTGGCACAGTGGTTAAGAATCCACCTGCCCATGTAGGGGACATGGGTTCGAGCCCTGGTCTGGGAAGATCCCACATGCCACAGAGCAGCTAAGCCCATGTGCCGCAACTACTGAGCCTGTGCTCTAGAGCCCACGAGCCACTACTGAGCCCATGTGCCACAACTACTGAAGCCCTCTTGCCTATAGCCCATGCTCTGCAACTGCAACAAGAGAAGCCACCACAATGAGAAACCCGCACAATGCAACAAAGAGTAGCCCCCAATCACCACAACTAGAGAAAGCCTGCGCACAGCAACGAAGACCCAATGCAGCCAAAAATAAATAAAATAAATAAATTTAAATATATATATATATAAAACAACATAAGAAAAGTTTAGATATATTCCTGGAATTTTTTACCAGGAATTTTTGGGATACATCTCTAATATTTTGAGATAAAATCATGAAAGATATGTATAAGTACATATCCATGAAAAAAAATCATATCTTTCATATGCCATATTCATCTCACATTTTTATCTGCCATTGACAGGTAAAGAATCTTAGTGTGCCTGGAGGATATCAGATTCTGGAAGACAAGTGTTCTTATTACTTCACTGCACTGGCCTCTTTAGGAATATTATACTCAAGGTTGCAAGGTGACTTTGAATATACACAAGTTCAAACAGCCTTATAGCTTTTTGGACCATTGAGGTACTACTTCCCTCCTTTATCCATGGATGCTACAATACAGTGTTCCCTGTAATAGAAAGAGGGAATAATTCTGTCTTCCACTCCACCCACCTCCCTGATTCTTTGCTCCAACCTGTCTAATTCAAACAGAGAATTGCTGGGTGCTTACCTGGCAACTTGTTTAACTGTTGACTAACACTTTCCTAAATGTTCCTTGAGGACACACGGAAAGCAGAAAAACAGGCTGTTTAAAGGAGCGTGTGGGTGTGTGTGTGAGTGCACACACACATGGTCTGTGTATATATGTGTGTCTGGGGAACATGCATTTCCTGATGTTCTTTACCTATTAAAATTCCTAAATCACAGTGCCCCAAAATACATGAACAAAACCTGACAGAATTGAGCAGAAAATACACAATTTAATAAGAATAGTTAGAGACTTAAATACCTCACTTCTAATCATGGAAAGAACAACAAGGCAAAAGATCAACAAGGAAATAGAAGACTTGGATAATTCTGTAAACCAACTAGAGCTAGCAGACATCTATAGAACACTTCATCCAAGAGCAGAATACACTTCCTTCTCAAATGTACATGAGACATTCTTCAGGATAGACTATATGTTAGACCATAATATAAACTACAATAAGGAGAGAAATATTACAAAGTACATTCTTTGCCCAGGATGGAATGAAATTAGATATCAATAACAGAAAGAAATTTGGGAAATTAGCAAACATGTGGAGATTAAACAACACACTACTAAATAATCAATGGGCCAAAGAAGAAATCACGAGAAAAATGAGAAAATCTATTGAGATGAATGAAAATGAAAATACAACATATTAAAATTATGGGAAGCAGTGAAAGTAGTGCTTAGAGGGTTACTTATAGCTGTAAATGTCTATATTTTAAAAGAAGAAAGATCTCGAATCAATAACTTGGCCTTCCATCATAAGAAACTAAAAAAAGAACAGCAAATTAAAGCAAAAGGAGGAAGGAAATAATAGAGATTGAAGTGGAAATGAATGAAATAAATAACAGAAAAATAACAGAGAAAATCAATAAAATTAAAATTCAATTCCTTGAAAAGATCAGCGCAGGGCGTGGGGGTGGTGGGATGAGTTGCGAGATTGGGATTGACACATATACACTAATATGTATAAAATAGATAACTAATAAAAACCTCCTGTGTAAAAAAAAAAATAAACAGAAGGGAGTCCAAAAAGATATGTAAACAAATTAAAAGATCTAATAAGAAAATTTTAATGACACTTTTAGTCTAACATGTAAATTCTAAAATAAAATCATATATCTCTTTCAAAAAAAAAAAGAAAGGATCAACATAATTTACAAATGTTTATCTAGACTGGGCCGCAAAAACAGCAAGAAGACTCATATTACTAAAATCAGAAATGAAATAGGGAGTATTACTATCAACCTTACAGAAATAAAAAGCATTATAAGGTAATACCAAAAAAAATTATATGCCAATAAATTAGATACCCAGATAAAATGCACAAATTCCTAGAAAGACACAAACTACCAAAACTGATTCAAGAAAAATTAGAATATCTAAATAGACCTATAACAAGTAAAGAAATTGAATCAGTAATAATACATACACACATACATTATAAATAAACCTTCCCACTAAGGAATCCCAGGATGAGATGGCTTCACTGGTGAATTCTACCAAATGTTTAAAGAAGAACAAACACCAATTCTTCACAAACTCTTCCACAAAATAGAAGAGGAGGGAATATTCCCTAACTTGTTCTATCAGGCCAGTATTACTGACTCAAAACTAGACAAAGATGTCACAGGAAAGGAAACAACAGATCAATTTCTCTTAGGAATATAAATGCAAAAATCCTCAACAATGCTAGCAAACTGAATCCAGCAACATATAAAAAGTACACTAAGACCAAGTGAGATTTATCCCAGGAATGCAAGGTTGGTTCGATATATAATAATCAACCATGTAATATACCATATTAATAGAAAGAATATAGAATAAAGCCCACATGATCATCTCAATAGACATAGAAAAGGCATTTGACAAAATCAATCACCATTTCATGAATAAGAATGCTCAACAAGTCAGGAATAGAAGGAACTTCCTCAACCTGATAAAGATCATCTATGAAAAACCCACGGTTAACATTATACTTAATGGAAAAAGAAGGAAAGCTTCCCCCCTAAATCAAGAATAAGACAAAGAGTGAATTCCCTGGTGGTCCAGTGGTCAGGACTGTGCGCTTTCACTGCCGAGGGCCCAGGCTCAATCCCTGGTCAGGGAACTAAGATCCCACAAGCTTTAGCATGGCCAAAAAAAAAAAAAAAAAGAATAAGACAAAAATATCCATTCTCTACATTTCTTTTTTTTTAAGATTTACTTATTATTTATTTTTTTAAATTTATTTTTGGCTGTGTCAGGTCTTAGTTGCAGCCTGTGGGATCTTCATTGATGAACACGGGCTCTTTGTAGCAGCGCACTGGCTTCTCTCTATTTGTGGCGCACAGGCTCCAGGGTACCTGGACTCTGTAGTTTGCAGCAGGCGGGCTCTCTAGTTGAGACATGCAAGCTCAGTAGTTGTGGTATGCGAGCTTAGTTGCCCCGTGGCATGTGGAATCTTAAAGCCCTGACCAGGGATCAAACCCGCATCCCCTGCATTGTAAGGCGAATTCTTTACCATTGGACCACAAGGGATGTCCCTCTCTACACTTCTATTAAACATTCTACTAGGGGTTCTAGCCAGGGCAATTAGGCAAGAAAAGGAAGTAATAGGCATACAGGAAAGGAAGAAAAAAGGAAAAACTATCTTTATTTGCAGATGTCATGACTTTGTTCATAGAAAATCCTAAGGAATCCATATAAAAACTATTAGAACTAATAAATTCAGCAAGTTTTCAGGATACAAGGGAAATATATAAAAGTCAATTGGGGCTTCCCTGGTGGTGCAGTGGTTAAGAATCCGCCTGCCAATGCATGGGACACGAGTTCGAGCCCTGGTCCAGGAAGATCCCACATGCCACAGAGCAACTAAGCCCATGCGCCACAACTACTGAGCCTGTGCTCTAGAGCCCGCGAACCACAACTACTGAAGCCGGCGTGCCTAGAGCCCATGCTCCACAGCTAGAGAAGCCACCGCAATGAGAAGCCCCTGCACTGCAACAAAGAGCAGCCCCTGCTCGCTGCAACTAGAGAAAGCCTGCATGAAGACCCAACGCAGCCAAAAATAAATAAATAAAATAAATAAATTTATTTTTAAAAAGGTCAATTGGGCTTCGCTGGTGGCGCAGTGGTTGAGAGTCCACCTGCTGATGCAGGGGACACGGGTTCGTGCCCTGGTCCGGGCTTCCCTGGTGGCGCAGTGGTTGAGAATCCGCCTGCCGATGCAGGGGACACGGGTTCGTGCCCCGGTCCAGGAAGATCCCATATGCCGCGGAGCGGCTGGGCCCGTGAGCCATGGCCGATGGGCCTGCACGTCCAGAGCCTGTGATCCGCAACGGGAGAGGCCACAGCAGTGAGAGGCCCACGTACCGCAAAAAAATAAATAAATAAAAATTAAATTAAAAAGTCAATTGTATTTGTATACACTAGCAATAAATAATCTGAAAATGAAATTAAGAAAATAATTCCACTTACAACAGTATCAAAAACAATAAAATACCTAGGAATAAATTTAGTACAAAATAAATGAAAAATACTGTTGAAAGAAATTAAAGAATATCTAAATAAACAGAAAGAAATCGCACAATCATAGATTGGAAAGCTTAATGTTGTTAAGATTCCAATACTCTCCAAATTGATCTACAGATATAATCAAATCCCAGCTGACTTTTTGCAGAAATTGCCAACCTGATCCTAAAATTTACACGGAAATGCAAGAGACCCAAAATAGACAAAAACAATTGGAAAAAGAGCAACATAATTGAAGAATTCAAATAAAATTTCCTGATTTCAAAACTCACTATAAATCTTCAATAATCAGGACAGTGTGGTACTGGCATAAAGGTAGACATAAACATCACTGGAATATATTTCAGAGTCCAGAAATAAACCTTACATTATGGTCAGTTTGTTTGGGGGAATCAATTGAGAATAGGGAACTCCATAGAGACAGAAAATAGATTAGTACTTGTCAGGGGCTAGAGAGATGGAGGCAGTGGGGAGGATGAAGAGCAACTGTTATTCATGGTGACTGGCTTCCTTTTCGGATAATGAAAATATTATGGAAATACATAGTGGTAATGGTTGAAAACTTTTACAAATATACAAAAATTCAGAGTTGCACACTTTCTAAGAAATGAATGAATGAATGGATGGATGAATATTCTTCTTTTTTTTGAGTTTGAAATTGGACTTTTTAAGAAAATTTTTTTAACATCTTTATTGGAGTATAATTGCTTTACAGGGTGTGTTAGTTTCTGCTTTATAACAAAGTGAATCAGATCTACATATACATATATCCCAATATCTCCTTCCTCTTGCGTCTCCCTCCCACCCTCCCTATCCCACCCACCTAGGTGCACACAAAGCACCGAGCTGATCTCCCTGTGCCATGCAGCTGTTTCCCACTAGCTATCTATTTTACATTTGGTAGTGTATATATGTCCATGCCACTCTCTCACTTTGCCCCAGCTTACCCTTCCCCCTCCCCGTGTCCTCAAGTCCATTCTCTATATCTGTATCTTTATTCCTGTCCTGCCCCTAGGTTCTTCAGAACCATTTTTTTTTTTTTAGATTCCATATATATGTGTTAGCATACGGTATTTGTTTTTCTCTTTCTGACTTACTTCACTGTGTATGACAGTCTCTAGGTCCATCCACCTCACTGCAATAACTCAATATCGTTTCTTTTTATGGCAGAGTAATATTCCATTGTATACATGTGCCACATCTTCTTTATCCATTCATCTGTTGATAGACGCTTAGGTTGCTTCCATGTCCTGGCTATTGTAAACAGAGCTGCAATGAATACTGTGGTACATGACTCTTTAAATTATGGTTTTCTCAGGGTATATGCCCAGTAGTGGGATTGCTGTGTCATAGGGTAGTTCTATTTTTAGTTTTTTAAGGAACCTCCATACTGTTCTACATAGTGGCTGTATCAGTTTACATTCCCACCAACAGTGCAAGAGGGTTCCCTTTTCTCCACACCATCTTGAGCATTTACTGTTTGTAGATTTTTTGAGGATGGCCATTCTGACTGGAGTGGGGTGAAAGCTCATTGTAGTTTTTTTTTTTTTTTTTTTTTTTTTTTTTTGTGGTATGCCAGCCTCCCTCTGCTGCGGCCTTTCCCGTTGCGGAGGACAGGCTCCGGACGCGCAGGCTCAGCGGCCATGGCTCACGGGCCCAGCCGCTCCGCGGCATGTGGGATCCTCCCAGACCGGGGCGCGAACCCAGTTCCCCTGCATCGGCAGGCGGACGCGCAACCGCTGCGCCACTAGGGAAGCCCTCATTGTAGTTTTGATTTGCATTTCTCTAATGATTAGTGATGTTGAGCATTCTTTCATGTGTTTTTTGGCAATCTGTACATCTTCTTTGGAGAAATGTCTATTTAGGTCTTCTGTGCATTTTTGCATTAGGTTGTTTGTTTTTTTGATATTGAGCTGCATGGGCTGCTTATAAATTTTGGAGATTAATCCTTTGTCATTTGCCTCCCTTGTAAATATTTTCTTACAGGTTTTCTTGAGGGTTGTCTTTTTTTCTTGTTTATGTTTTCCTTTGCTGTGCAAAAGCTTTTAAGTGTCATTAGGTCCCATTTGTTTATTTTTATTTTTATTAACATTTCTCTAGGAGGTGGGTCAAAAAGGATCTTGCTGTGATTTATGTCATAGAGTGTTCTGCCTATGTTTTCCTCTAAGAGTTTGATAGTGTCTGGCCTTACATTTAGGTCTTTAATCCATTTTGAGTTTATTTTTGTGTATGGTGTTAGGGAGTGTTCTAATTTCATTCTGTTACATGTAGCTGTCCAGTTTTCCCAGCACCACTTATTGAAGAGGCTGTCTTTTCTCCATTGTATATTCTTGCCTCCTTTATCAGAGATAAGGTGACCATATGTGCGTGGGTTTATGTCTGGGCTTTCTATCCCGTTTCATTGATCTATATAGATTTCTGTTTTTCTGCTAGTACCATACTGTCTTGATTACTGTAGCTTTGTAGTATAGTCTGATATCCAGAAGCCTGATTCCTCCAGCTCTGTTTGTCCTTCTCAACATTGCTTTGGCTATTTGGGGTCTTTTGTCTTTCCATACAAATTGTGAAATTTTTTGTGCTAGTTCTGTGAAAAATGCCATTGGTAGTTTCATAGGGATTGCACTGAACCAGTAGATTGCTTTGGGTAACATAGTCATTTTCACAATGTTGATTTTTCCAATCCAAGAACATGGTGTATCTCTCCATCTGTTTGTATCATCTTTAATTTCTTTCATCAGTGTCATATAGTTTTCTGCATACAGGTCTTTTGTCTCCTTAGGTAGGTTTATTCCTAGGTATTTTATTCTTTCTGTTGCAATGGTAAATGGGAGTGTTTCCTTAATTTTTCTTTCAGATTTTTCATCATTAGTGAATAGGAATGCAAGAGATTTCTGTGCATTAATTTTGTATCCTTCTACTTTATCAAATTCATTGATTAGGTCTAGTAGATTTCTGGTAGCATCTTTAGGATTCTCTATGCATAGTATCATGTCATCTGCAAACAGTGACAGCTTTACTTCTTCTTTTCCAATTTGGAATCCTTTTATTTCTTTCTCTTC
Organism: Physeter macrocephalus; assembly: GCF_002837175.3. Taxonomy (NCBI): domain Eukaryota; kingdom Metazoa; phylum Chordata; class Mammalia; order Artiodactyla; family Physeteridae; genus Physeter; species Physeter macrocephalus. The sequence goes on from NC_041225.1 coordinate 53,655,521, forward strand.
TCTGATTGCTGTGGCTAAAACTTCCAAAACTATGTTGAATAACAGTGGTAAGAGTGGACAACCTTGTCTTGTTCCTGCTCTTAGTGGAAATGGTTTCAGTTTTTCACCATTGAGAATGATGTTGGCTGTTTGTTTGTCATATATTGCCTTTATTATGTTGAGGTAAGTTACCTCTATGCCTACTTTCTGGAGGGTTTTTATCATAAATGGATGTGGACTTTTGTCGAAAGCTTTTTCTCACCTATTGAGATGATCATATGGTTTTTCTCCTTCAATTTGTTAATGTGGTGTGTCACATTGATTGATTTAAGTATATTGAAGAATCCTTGCATTCCTGGGATAAACCGCACTTGATCATGGTGTATGATCTTTTTAATGTGCTGTTGGATTCTGTTTGCTAGTATTTTGTTGAGGATTTTTGCATCTATTTTCATCAGTGATATTGGCCTGTAGTTTTCTCTCTTTGTGATATCTTCGTCTGGTTTTGGTATCAGGGTGATGGTGGCTTCGTAGAATGAGGTTCAGAGTGTTTCTCCCTCTGCTATATTTTGGAAGAGTTTGAGAAGGATAGGTGTTAGCTCTTCTCTAAATGTTTGATAGAATTCGCCTGTGAAGCCATCTGGTCCTGGGCTTTGTCCATTTTATTGGCATATAGTTGCTTGTAGTATCTCTCATGATCCTTTATATTTCTGCAGTGTCAATTGTTACTTCACCTTTTTCATTTCTAATTCTATTGATTTGAGTCATCTCCCTTTTTTTCTTGGTGAGTCTGGCTAATGGTTTATCAATTGTGTTTATCTTCTCAAAGAACCAGCTTTTGGTTTTATTGATCTTTGCTATTGTTTCCTTCATTTATTTCTGATCTGATCTTTTATTTCTTTCCGTCTGCTAACTTTTGTTCTTCTTTCTCTCATTGATTCAGGTGCAAGGTTAGGTTGTTTTTTTTTTTGCAGTATGCGGGCCTCTCACCGCTGTGGCCTCTCCCATTGCAGAGCACAGGCTCTGGACGCGCAGGCTCAGCGGCCATGGCTCACGGGCCCAGCCACTCCACGGCATGTGGGATCTTCCCAGACCGGGGCACGAACCCGTGTCCCCTGCATCGGCAGGCGGCCTCTCAACCACTGTGCCACCAGGGAAGCCCCGGTTAGGTTGTTTATTTGAGATTTTTCTTGTTTCTTGAGATAGGAATGTATTGCTATAATCTTCCTTCTTAGAACTGCTTTTGCTGCATCCCATAGGTTTTGGGTCATCGTGTTTTCATTGACATTTGTATTTTTTGATTTCTTCAGTGATCTCTTGGTTATTTAGTAGTGTATTGTTTAGCCTCCATGAGTTTGTATTTTTTACAGATTTTTTTCCTGTAATTGATATCTAGTCTCATAGCATTGAGGTCGGGAAAGATACTTGATAGAATTTCAATTTTCTTAAATTTGCCAAGGCTTGATTTGTGACCCAAGATATGATCTATCCTGGACAATGTTCTATGAACACTTGAGAATAAAGTGTATTCTGTTGTTTTTGGATGGAATGTCCTATAAATATCAATTAA
>NC_041225.1:53657083-53679411 GCF_002837175.3 Physeter macrocephalus
TACTATGATTGTGTTACTGTCAATTTCCCCTTTTATGGCTCTTAGCATTTGCCTTATGTATTGAGGTGCTCCTATGTTGGGTGTTTAAATATTTACAATTGTTATATCTTCTTCTTGGATTGATCCCTTGATCATTATATAGTGTCCTTCTTTGTCTTTTGTAATAGTCTTTATTTTAAAATCTATTTTGTCAGATATGAGAATTGCTACTTCAGCTTTCTTTTGACTTCTATTTGCATGGAATATCTTTTTCCATTGCCTCATTTTCAGTCTGTATGTGTCCCTAGGTCTGAAGTGGGTCTCTTGTAGACAGCATATATATGGGTCTTGTTTTTGTATCCATTCAGCCAGTCTATGTCTTTTGGTTGGAGCATTTAATGCATTTACATTTAAGGTAATTATCAATATGTAAGTTCCTATTACCATTTTCTTAATTGCTTTGGGTTTGTTATTGTAGGTCTTTTCCTTTTCTTGTGTTTCCTGCCTAGAGAAGTTCCTTTAGCATTTGTTGTAAAGCTGGTTTGGTGGTGCTGAATTCTCTTAGCTTTTGAAATTAAAGGTTTTAATTTCTCTGTCAAATCTGAATGAGATCCTTGCTAGGTAGAATAGTCTTGGTTGTAGGTTTTTCCCTTTCATCACTATAAATATGTCCTGTTACTCCCTTCTGGCTTGCAGAGTTTCTGCTGAAAGATCAGCTGTTAACCTTATGGGGATTCCCTTGTATGTTATTTGTTGTTTTTCCTCATCTTTACTATCATTACTCTGAATTCTTTTTCAGGTAGACTGCCTTTTTCCTCTTCATTTCTTCGGTCTGACGGGTTTTTACCTTGCTGCTTCATCTGCTGTGTGTTTCTCTGTCTTCTCATTTTGCTTAAGTTACTGTGTTTGGGGTCTCCTTTTCGCAGGCTGCAGGTTCGTAGTTCCCATTGTTTTTGATGTCTGCCCCCAGTGGCTAAGGTTTGTTCAGTGGGTTTTGTAGGCTTCCTGGGGGAGGGGACTGGTGCCTGTGTTGTGGTGGATGAGGCTGGTTCTCGTCTTTCTGGTGGGCAGGACCACGTTTGATGGTGTGTTTTGGGGTGTCTGTGACCTTATTATGATTTTAAGCAGCCTCTCTGCTAATGGGTTTGGTTGTGTTCCTGTCTTGCTAGTTGTTTGTCTTAGGGTGTCCAGCATTGTAGCTTGCTGGTCGTTGAGTGGTGCTGGGTCTTAGTGATGAGATGGAGATCTCTTGGAGAGCTTTCACCATTTGATATTACGTGGAGCCGGGAGGTTTCTGGTGGACCAATATCCCGTACTTGGCTCTCCCACCTCAGAGGCACAGGTATGACACCCGGCTGGAGCACCAAGACCCTGTCAGCCACACAGCTCAGAAGAAAAGGGAGAAAAAAAGAAAGAAAGAAAGAATAAAATAATAAAATCAAAACGTTATTAAATTAAAAAATTTTAAATTATTAAAAAGTAAAAAGTATTTTTAAAAAAAGAACAAAAAATAACAGACAGACAGAACCCTAGGACAAATGGTAAAAACAAATCTATACAGAAAAAAATCACACAAAGAAGCATACACATAACCACTCACAAAAAGAGATAAAGGAAAAAATGTATATATATGTACATAAAAAAAATAGGAAGAGAGCAACCAAATCAATAAACAAATCTACCAATGATAATAAACTCTAAATACTAAACTAAGATAAACATAAGACCAGAAACAAATTAGATGCAGAAAGCAAACCCCAAGTCTACAGTTGCTCCCAAAGTCCACCGCCTCAATTGTGGGATGATTCATTGTATATTCAGGTATTCCACAGATGCAGGGTACATCAAGTTGATTGTGGAGCTTTAATCCGCTCCTCCTGAGGCTGCTGGGAGAAATTTCCCTTTCTTTTCTTTGTTCGCACAGCTCCTGGGGTTCAGCTTTGGATTTGGCCCCGCCTCTGCGTGTAGGTCGCCTGAGGCCGTCTGTTCTTCTCTCAGACAGGACAGGGTTAAAGGAGTAGCTGATTCGGGAGCTCTGGCTCACTCAGGCCGGTGGGAGGGAGGGGCACTGAGTGCGGAGTGAGCCTGCAGCTGCAGAGGCCGGCATGACGTTGCAACAGCCTGAGGCACGCCGTGTGTTCTCCCGGGGAAGTTGTCCCTGGATCACGGGACCCTGGCCGTGGCGGGCTGCACAGGCTCCCAGGAGGGAAGGTGGGGATAGTGATCTGTGCTTGCACACAAGCTTTTTGGTGGCTGCAGAAGCAGCCTTAGTGCTTCACGCCCATCTCTGGGGTCCGCGCTGATATCCGCGGCTCGCACATGTCTCTGGAGCTCGTTTAGGCGGTGCTCTGGATTCCCTCTCCTCGCGCACCCCGAAACAATGGTCTCTTGCCTCTTAGGCAGATGCAGACTTTTTCCCGGGCTCCCTCCTGGCTAGCTGTGGCGCACCAGCCCCCCTCAGGCTGTGTTCACGCCGCCAACCCCAGTCCTCCCCCTGGGATCCGACTGAAGCCCAAACCGCCCGCGCCGGCGGGTGAGCAGACACGCCTGTCAGGCTGGTGAGTGCTGGTCGGCACCGATCCTCTCTGCGGGAATCCCTCCGCTTTGCCCTCCGCACCCTGTTGCTGCGCTCTCCTCCGTGGCTCCAAAGCTTTCCCTCCGCCCACCCCCCGTCTCCGCCAGTGAAGGGGTTTCCTAGTGTGTGGAAACGTTCAGTAGGTGTTCTATAGGAGTTGTTCCACGTGTAGATGTATTTCTGATGTATCTGTGGGGAGGAAGGTGATCTCCACATCTTACTCCTCCACTGTTGAAGGTCTCCCCCTGGATGAATATTCTAAATTATCCTCATACTTCTGGGCATTTATCAAAGTTTGTCCTGTTAGATAATTATTCTTGAACATATATTTTCTCCCCATATAGACTGTGTGATGCTTGAGGACACGAATTCCATATTATCCACTTCTGTGTGAAGCAAAGTGGTTGTATGTAGTAGGAGATCAATAAACACTTTTTGAATAAATTGGTAGCCTCAACACTTCAAACTTTCACAGTTTTCCCTAGGAGCCTTCAAGATAGACTCCCAAACCTCCAATACAGCCAATCCAGCTTTTCCCAGTCACCTTTGAGATTTGCAGCTATTGCTTGCCAAATATTTAAAACCAAGAGCTTGTTTATATCAATACTGATTGTATTCCATTTCTTGTCTAAAGAGCTACTTTGCTAGAGTGTTTTTCATCAGGAGTTCAGTCATTCAAGTCTCTGTTGTGCTGAACTTCCTGGTCTCCCCAGCCCCTCTGACCAGTATACCCAGGCTTTCCTGTTCTCCTTCCCTCGCTGCTACCTCTATCTCTCCTGTCCTTCTTCATCTCCCACTTTCTAAATTGGAAGCTCTGTAGCCAAACAATGAACACTTCCTCCATTTTTGTAGTCCCAGTCTAGTGCTATGCTGACAGTTACCTCCACCTTCTGCTTTGGCATTCATTCATTCATGCATTCCTTTGTTCAACAAATACATATGCACTACCTAGTACATACCCTGCACAGTTCTAGTTGCTGTTGCTCTGATTACTTTTTATGTTTATTCAAGGATGCAGAAGTGGAGTGTTTGTTTGCTTACGCAACTAAAGGAATTTTTGTCACAAAAGTAGGAACGTTAGAGGAATTTGTGTTTGTATGTGCTAATACCTAGTGATAAAGTAGGTGACTCACTGATTCATAATTTCCATATTTGAAGGATCTTGGGAAATGAATCAACTCCTTTTCATCTACTATAGGCACGTATTTTAATCAATTCCAATTTCAAATCTATCTTGCAATTTAAGCAAATTGCCATCTGTTGCTTGCGTTGTACTGGTTATGGCTTCAGTGTTACTGTTACCTTCACAGCTTAAGTCTGGAGAGAAAAAAAATTGTTGAGCACTAACATCTTGCTTATATATGTATTCATGCCATGTGATTACTGGCAACTCTCCAGAAAATTTGGCCTAGTTTCTGGAAGCCTCTTCAGTCTGTCATATTAAAAGATGCACCCTAATTTAATCAATTCAAGAATTTGATTATTTTCACCTAATTTTTTTTTTGTTTTAATAATGCAACAAAACCATTCATCCCCATTTTAAGGCCTCAGAAAGCTGGGGGAGGTGCTTCAGAATAAGGTGAGTTCAGCCAGCCCAGAGAGGCCCATATGTTCCCAGTGTGGGGTTTCTGGAGCAGTGAAGGATTGGACGGGCAGGACCCACAGCTCCCAGCCTGACAGATCCAGTTTCCAAAGAGGCAGCCTCTGTGTAGTACTTGCTTAGGCCTGCCTCTTTCTCTCACTTTTCCTTAAACAACCATTAGTCTCATTTCCTAGCAGCTGCCTGCAGAGAAGAGGAACCCAAAAAAAATTTTTTTTAATCAAGTCTCATTTGGTCTTGGTGTATGTACAGCTGCCTACTTTGCTGTGGTACCTCTCAGATCACATGCTGTGTCTGTCAGGAAGTGGCCTTCCTCTATCCACTCAGACCTCTCTCCTGTCTGGTAGCTAAAGTCTACCCCTGAAGGTTCAGATGTTTTTAAATCCTGAGAACAATTAAGGTAATTTTAGAACTTGAGGTCCCCTTAGAGCTTTGTTACTCAAAATTTAGTCCATAGACCAGTAGAACAGCATCTCATGGGTACCTGTAGAGATGCAGATTAGACCCTACTCCAGGTCTTTATAGAATCAGAACTTATTAGGGTGGGGCCCAGGAATCTGTATTGTAACCAGCTGTCCAGATGATTCTGATGCACACTAAATTTTCAGAAGCCCTGGCATGTTTATTATCTGGTGCCATTTAAAAAGTCAGACCTCTTGCCTAAACCCTGGTCATCTCTCTCCCAGACCCTCTGGCTTGGATTCCTGTTCCATTGTTTTTTGTCTCTGTCATTTTCTTTTCTACTAGGTTAGGTTCCTGATTCCAGCCTCCATTGGCCCCTCTGGACCAGACTCCATCCCTGCATACTGTATTCTGTATTTACCCACTTTGCTGGGCTCAATCGCTGACCTGTTTACTTATGATAGCCACCTTCATGCTTCCTTTCTAACCTACCTTCCTGCCTACAGCAGCTCCTGACCTGACAGCTGAGGGTAAAATCTACACATGAAACCTCTAGGCATGGTGCCCATTAGCACAGGTCTCCACACTGTTGTCTGTGCCACCTGTCTTGCCCTCTTGCTGCCCATCTTCCACACAGCAGCCAGTTATTTTCCTAAAGAAAAAAATTGATATTATCCTCTGCTTAATAACTCTGGAAGACTTCCAGTTTTCTGCAGGACAAAATGCAAACTTCTTGCATGACATTCAAAGCCCACCACAGGCTGTAACAAACCTATATCCTGAACTTCATCAACGTTGCCCATCTCAGCCCCAGCCTTACACTTCTGCCAATTTACGTGTTGACTTCAGTGCCTTTGCACCTGCTATTTCCTCTGCCTGAATCACTCTTTTTCCTGCTTCTCCAGCAGGCAAATGTCAGCTAGTCTTTCAAGACTCAATCCAACTACTTCCATGCCTTCAGTAAGGCTCTTTCTACCTCCTCCAGGCTGAGTTACCTGTACTCTCCTTTGGGTACTTTGTTCACAACTCTTATTTCACCACTTGTGATGTTGTTTTTGACTTATCAGCTTATACATCTTCTTCACAAACCAAAAGCTGTTTGTGGGCAGACATGGTGTCTCATCTTAAATGAAATACCCAGAGTCTAGCATAGTGAGGGCACATTGTAGAAATGAAATAAATACTGTCAAAATACTGTCAAATGAATATTCAGATGCTTAAGATGTGTGCCCCAAAGAATACTGTAGACCAAGTACCTGTATCACTGTATTAAGGAAGCTTGCTTTATAAAGGTGCATAAAATAAATCCTTTTGTAAATAAGAGTTTCATCTTCTAAAGTAAAGAAATGCTTTGTGTCATAGTCAGTTTGGGCTGCCATAGTAAAATACCACAGGCAGGGTGGCTTAAATAACAGATTTTTTTTTTTTCCTCACAGTTCTGGAGCCTGGGAAGTCCAAGATCCAGGTGCCAGCAGATTTGCTTCTTGGTGAGGGCTCTCTCCCTAGGTTGCAGACAGCAGCCTTCTCACTGGGAGTTCACATGGCAGAGAGAGAGCTCTGGTCTCTCTTCCTCTTCTTACAAAGGCACTGATTCCATAATAAGGGCCCTACCCTCATGACCTCATCTAAACCTAATTACCTCCCAAAGGCCTCATCTCCAAACACTATCACATTGAGAGTTAGGGCTTCAACATATGAATTGGGGGGTGGGGGGGAACCAAACATTCACGCACAATACTTTGTAGTATCAAATAATCAACCCCTTTTTTCTCTATGAAGTGTTTTCATATATATGATTGTCCTAATATGGTAATTTGCACATGATTTTTCCAAGGATATCTGAAATTCTACTGTCTTTCTAATTCAAGAAGTTCTTTGTCAAAATCTTCTGAGTACCACTGGATTTGTTTTATTATGACTTCTGATAGAATAAGGTGTCTTGGAAAAAGGCAAAAGATGATATGTGGGTTATGAGTTTGTGGGTATGGGGGATTTTTGATTTTTAAAAAAATCTTTGATAAATGTAATAAATCTTTAACATATGCAACAAAATTTTGTAGGCTTTTATGATAAAAGATACCTTCAAAATATTTTAAAATACTACCCAATTAAAGTTGTTTAAAGAAAAATTCATGTTACTTAAAATATATTTGTATCTTCACATATGATTTTACTTGAGCCAGCCAGCAAGTTTATGGTTTCTAGGGGATGGCTGAAGAGTGCCTCAGGGCTTCCCTGGTGGCGCAGTGGTTAAGAATCCACCTGCGAGTGCAGGGGACACAGGTTCGAGCCCCGGTCCGGAAAGATCCCACATGCTGCGGAGCACCTAAGCCCGTGTGCCACAACTACTGAGCCTGCAAGCCACAATTACTGAAGCCCATGCTCCACAACAAAAGGAGCCACCACAGTGAAAAGCCTGTTCACTGCAACGAAGAGTAGCTCTTGCTTGCTGCAACTAGAGAAAGCCCTCACACGGCAACAAAGACCCAACACAGCCAAAAATAAAATAAATTTTTTTGAAAAAGCTTAAAAAAAAAAAGAATATGGTTTAAAAAAGAGTGCCTCAGAGTCTTTGTGACCATGTGCCCTCTAGGGCTATGCAGTGCACAACCTGCGCAACCATTCCTGATGGCCTTTGTTGCAAAATAAAGTGACTGTCCTTCAGCACAGACACTCCTCTCCTAGCTCTTACTTGGGCTTTCTCCATATCAATGATTTAACTCTGGCTGCACATTAGATCAATTAAACAGACTCTCTGGGATGCAACCCAAGTATCAGTTTTTCAAAATTTATGGGTATCATTTTTTGTGGCTACAACGATTATAGGAGTGTGTTGCTCCTGGCATTCAGTAGGCAGGGCCAAAGGATGATATGCCTCCTACACTTCATGATGCAGTCCCTTAAATGAAGAACTGTCTTGTGTTTTCCATCATTTTTTAATGTCTTGTTAGATTTTTTCATGTTGCTGAAAAGAATTTTTTATTAAAGATCTCATCCTGGAACCTGAATCTGTTTTACATATAAACATATGTAAATATATGTAAAAATATAAAAGCATTTTTGTAGTTTTAATATATATTGATTTTTTTAGGAAAGCAGCCATCAATTAAATAGAAGATTGTTCTCTTTTAAGTTCAGAACTTTACCAAGAGCACTTAGTCATTTTAGAAAAAAATTAATCACTCAAAGCAATGCTATTCCTGGAATTTAAGTCACTAAATAACACACCTGTATCAATCTGCATTTGTAGCTAAATTCACAGGGGATCCTATGTATTAAGTGCAAGCATATGTCTGTCTGTTTTACTGTGTCTTCTAATGTTATTGTGTCTAAGCACTTAGTGAAATATTAATATAGAGTAGTATATTGTTTTCTTTTAATTACTCCTTGTATTTTAGTTAGAGAATTATATTGATTTTTAAAATTATATGTATATACAGGTTATCTATAATTTACCCACAAAGAAAGTAAAGAGAGCCTTGCAAAACATTTGTTATTAAAAAGGATCTGAGGGGGCTTCCCTGGTGGCGCAGTGGTTGCGCGTCCGCCTGCCGATGCAGGGGACACGGGTTCGTGCCCCGGTCTGGGAGGATCCCACATGCCGTGGAGCGGCTGGGCCCGTGAGCCATGGCCGCTGAGGCTGCGCGTCCGGACCCTGTGCTCCGCAACGGGAGAGGCCACAACAGTGAGAGGCCCGAGTACCGCAAAAACAAAAACAAAACAAAACAAAAAAAGGATCTGAATTGATTGACAATGACTGCCATAGGTTATACTTTCTCTCTTCAAACTGTGGCCTCATAAAACATAATTTTTAAAAAGCCCTACCTTGACTGGTTACAACTCATATCTTTTTCAATTTTTGAATTGAAATTAAACCCCCAAAACTATTCCCAATTCTTATTTGAGGCTAAACTACAAGGGTCCTGAAGACAGTAGGTACAAGTTTGAATGAGGATTTGTCTGCAACCTGCCATGATAGATTATATCATTGTGCCACATGAAAATACCTTTTAGGAGTTCTCAGCTGACTGCTCTTAATGAGTTTTTTGTTGATTTTTCTAAATATTTTTCTTAATAAATCTTGGGCCACCAATTCAGTTTTAATAACCTCTTTGCATCCAATGATCTATTTCTCCATCCCTTTTCACCCACTCACTGTCATGTTCACACCCTTCACCTTGTCATCACTATAGGTCTGAAATCTCAATTTCAAGCATTCTATTCTTTGCTCACAGCCTTCTATCCTTAGAGTCACATGCTCTTGAACACCCATCCCAGCAGTTCATTGAGACCTCCAACCCATTAATCTTGTCCCTTCCTCATTATATCTGATTCCCCCTTTTCTTCCCCCATTCCTCTACCCATCCCCCCACAATGCCCTCAAGTCTTAAGCTTGTTCTCAGCCTAGGAACTAGCAGTAGCTGTTCTCTCTGCCAGAAATACTTTTATGTCTCATACTTGAATGACTCACTTGTAGTCATTCATATTTCAGTTTAAAGATTACCTATTCAAAGAGATCTTCTCTAACTATTCCATCTAAAGCAGCCACTTGGTCTATCTGAGATGACCATCATATCATCCGTTTTAAGTCTCTGTAAAGCACTTATTACCAATAAAAATTTTTCTTTCTGCTTTATGATCTGTCTCCATTCATTTCAGTATATGCTACATGAAAGCAGAGAGCTTGTCTGTCTTGTTCATTGAGAAATTGTGCTTGGCAACAAAGTAGGTACTGAATAGATATTTGAAAGAGGTAGAATGAAAGGAAAGAAGATGAAGGAAGGAAGGAGGGAAGGAAGGAAGGAAGGAAGGGGAAGAGAGGAAGATAGGAAAAATAAAATTCAGTGTTAATAAAGAAGCATTCCCTTTTAAAAAGTGAATACATGAGGAGTACATGAAAAAAACAATAAAAGTAATATGATGATGGTCGACAAGCTTTGACTTCCCTCATCCCCCTTAGAGAAAGCTAATCATCTCGCCTTTGCACCATGACAGTGCTTTCTAAAAGTCCATATAATAGCACTCCTCATCTTGTGTTATAATTATTTATTGACATTGTTGTCTCCCCCAATAAAATGTGATTTCCTGTGGGCAGGGAATGTGTCTGATTCATATTTATAGCCCTAGTGGCTGGCACAGGAAAATAGTAGAAGCTTAATAAATACTGAGAGAACAAATGGGTGAAGGAAAGAAAGAGAACAAAACACTATAATAATAATGTAAGGGATGGCAATTGTGATAAATTCCTCTTTTTGGTGCTGTTCCTTCTCTAAGTCATTGAAAATGCATGCAGGAAAGCATATACTTATAAGATGTACACTTACAGGACAGCATAGCATGGAGGTTAAGAGCATGGATTCTAGAGCCAGTCTATCTGGGTTCACAACCTAGTGCAAATACTTATCAGCTAAGTGACTTTGGACAAATTACTTAACCTTCCTGCATCTCAGTTTCCTCATCTACAAAATGGGGATAAAGACAAAATCTACCTCACAGTCTTGTATGAGAAATAAAGGAGTTAATATATGTATATCGGTTAGCTTTTGATGCATTAAAAACTGCCCCAAAATGTAATACTTTATAACAACAATTATTAGCTCATGACTATTTGGGTTGAAAATTTGCCCTGGGCTCAGCTAAGCAGTTCTTCTGCTGGTCTCCCCGGGCTCATTCATGAGCTGGCAGTCAGCTGGGCCTGGTTGGCCTCACTTGCAGGTCTTGTACTTGGCGTGGGTGACTCAGTTGTGTATCTCTAGCACTCAGTAGGCCGGTCTGGACTTCTTCATGTGGCATCTGGGTTCTAAGGGTGGAAACGTGAGATCACACACAAATACCCAAGCACTTTCCAAGCCTTTTCTTGTGTCATATTTGCTGATATCTCTTTGGCCAAATCAACCCATGTGGCCAAGTCCAGAATCAAGATGTAAAGAAATAGACTACTTCCTGATGAGAGGAGCTTCAACATATTGTGGTCAGTTTTGAAAAATATACAAAAACACAAAACACACTTAGGATAGTGGCTATCACATAGTAAGGAGTATGTGAGTATTAGTTACCAGAATATAGGGCAATACTTGTTACAGATGGTTTAGAACCCAGCCCCTATAGCACTTTGAGTGAAAATGGTAGTGAATTACAAAGTTAGAAGTAGAGACGGGGTTTCCCTGGTGGCGCAGTGGTTGAGAGTCTGCCTGCCGATGCAGGGGACACGGGTTCGTGCCCCGGTCCGGGAGGATCCCACATGCCGCGGAGTGGCTGGGCCCGTGAGCCATGGCCGCTGGGCCTGCGCGTCCGGAGCCTGTGCTCCGCAACAGGAGAGGCCATAGCAGTGAGAGGCCCGCGTACGGCAAAAAGAAGTAGAGACAGGAAACAGAACCAGAATGAAATATTCTCAACCAGTTTTATTTTATGGAAAATAAAATGGAAATTCTACAAAACTTCCAAAGCCTAACTCCACTTACAAGACGCTGTTCAGTATTGCTTAGGAGGCAGGATCCTGGGTTCTGGGATCAAATTGTGTACTTCCTAGCTGGGTAACTTCCAACAAATTACCTAACCACTCTAAGCCTCAATTTCAGTACCTGTAGTATTGGAGAAATGGTAAGTTTTAACTCCTGAGGTCCTTGTGAGGATTACATGGGGCAAAGTACGTAAAGTGCTTCTGGCACTTGTGAACATGCAATAAAAGTTAGCTATTCTTTTTCTTATTATTTTCAGAATCAAAAATTATCTGGTACTGTTTAGAGATTTCCAAACTTGGCAACACATTGGAATTACCCAGGGAGCAGAAAACAACTGACACCTGTCCCACTTCAGAGATTCTGATGTAAATGATCTGGAGGGAGAACATGGTGGGGTTTGAAAACTCCCAAGTAGTTCTAACGTGCAACCAAGATTTAGTACCACAGGTCTACTGTAGAGGATGTTAAAGATGATCCAGGGCGAACATTTCACTGCACAAATGAGAAAACTGAGACCCAAAGAGGTGATAGGAATTGTTTAATGACAACCAGGTAGTTGGTGAGAAAACTGGAACCCAGTATACATAGACTCCCAGCCATGGCTCTTTCCCTTTTGTTTGGCCACTGTGAGTGAGGACAGGTTAGCCCAGGCCAGCCTGTGCAACCCTCCTCACCAAGAACCCAGAGCTGGGAAAGGGGAAGCTGACTTCCTGTTAAGAGTACCTGATAACAAATTCAAGACTCCAGAATTAACTCTAAGGATGATTTTGTTCTCCCTTGATTATACAATCTTCTCCCTACACTTTCAGGTCTGATTCAAAATAGGATTCAGATTCTGCTTATGTTTGTTTGAATTAGACTTTTATTTCATTTATTCAGTTTTCCTTAGCGAAGAAATTCCATCTTAAATACACATTCATGCAAGCTCAGAGCTATATTTCGGTGGGGGGGGAGCAGACTTTTCTTCATTTCTGTTTTTCTTCTTTCTCCCACCCTCCCTTCTCTCTCTTCCTCTTCCTCCCCTCCTTCCACCCCTCCCCCAGCTCTACCCTATGAAGGACATTTGTCTTAGATTAACTACCTTCCTCAACCCTTGTGAATAATCTTTACTGTAGAGAATTTTCTCCTCCTTTTAAATTGTTTGTGGAAATAGGAGTGTTCCTCAGTTCATAATAGTGATTCTGCTGAAATGCCAAAAATTCTCAGGATCAGAGGGCTAGCCTCCCTGCAAGGTCAGGAGAGATGGGGGGAATTCTGTGACTGTTCCCTTGGTGAAAGGTTGACCCATGAGGGCTAAAAGAAATAGATGGATAGCTGGTGGTGTCAGGAATTTCTAAGGAGCAAGCAGAGTATTCAAAGAAAATTCTTTTTCTTCTTTTTTCCTCTCCAGCTTTAGTGTTTACAAATATTAGCCCTCTGTCATTTTCTTTGAGTTTCTAATTACTAAGATTAGTAATTCAATGAGAAGAACAAATTCAATGAGCAAGAAAAAGGTGGGTATAGAGCAAGTTTCTCAGGAACCCGGCCTTTTAAAAAAAGAAGTATTCTTACATGAATAAAGTTGGATAAAAAATTGAATATACAATATGATCTAATTTTCTCATTTATTATACATATATGTATATATGATTATATATCCCACAGAATGATGGGATTATAGAGAATATTTTTTATCGCTGCTGATCTGTAGCTTCTGATTTTTTATGATGAATATTTGTTACCATGTATCAGAAAAGCAATAAAATCATTATTTTAAAAACAAAACAAATGCTAAATATTGATCTTAGAATAAAACCCTGCAGTCATTCTTTTTTCATATTCATTATTCCCAAACTGTTTTCTTATGATGTTCAGGATATTAGGAGAGTTATAAAATTAACTGATTTCTTTAATCACATATTGATTCGTATGTGTGTACATGTGTGCACGCATGCTCAGGTCTGTTGTATTTTTTGCCTTTATTCCAACCCCCACTTATCACTTTAGGCCAATTTGTATCATTTCCCTGGCCTTCTCAGCATTAGTGACATTTCCAATTCCATCTGCAGATTTAATTAACGTGCTGCTTATTCATTCTTCCGCATCACTGATAACAAAAGACATAAAACTTGACCCAGCACTGACTGCTACACCACCTCGATACCTCCCACAACTGGACACAACCTTCTGCTTTACCCAGTTTTGGAGTCAAGCTGCCTGAAACTGATTTTGCAAGTAAAATTCACTCAGACATTGCATCAAGTGATTTATGAAGTCCATGCAGCCATGTGGTGTCCCATTAATCACAGACACTACAATAATCTATTTGTGTGCAGCAGTCCTCATAAATCGGAATAAAATAAATTCCACAAGCGCATCCTCAGCTTTTGCGACAAGGCACATGGTATTATTCAGGGCACCATCCACATAATGCAATGTTAGCAGACTTGCAGATTCCTGAGCTTGGTCAAGCAAGTAAAAATATGCATTCATTTACCATTGCATGCCAAAGCTAAAGAAATTACAGCTTGTTCATCCACCAGGTGAGACAATTTCTTTAGGGCTCAGCTCTCTCAAATTTTTAATGAACACTGGTGTAAATAAACAGAGTATATGAGACACAACAATAAAAGTGGTGAGATGATTTTGCTAACAAACAATCCAAAATTATATCTTCAGATAAATATTGAGACTTAATTGTCATCACCATGTGGAGAGCCTTATTTCAATGACATTATGAAAGAATTTTGTAAATTCTCTTTTGATATTGATCTGTGTTTCACATAACAAAAGAATGTCTTTAGTTGAGACAAGCTCACTTTATCTGTGAGTGTATTTCTTGTCTTGAATATAGTCCAAAATTATTGAAGACCATGTTTGGTAAAGATTGTGAATGAGCCAGCTAGGTAATAGTAATTTTTTCCCCATGTAAACAAATTAATTTTTCCTAATTATGTAAACAGAATATTATAAAATTAAAATATAACATATAAAAATAAATTGCATTAAATAATAATGGCATAAAAAATTGCATAAAATCCTAACACACAAAGATAATCACTCTTAATATATTAGTAAATAGCTTTTCCAGAATATTATCTATATGTGTTTGCATCTCAAGAGATGGATAATGGAGATACAGATATAAACAAAACGAGATAAGATGAGATTCCACCATAATTGTTGTATCATTACTTGCTTTTAAAAAAATCACCACTAGGGACTTCAGTAGTGGTGCAGTGGTTAAGAGTCCACCTGCCAATGCAGGGGACATGGGTTCAAGCCCTGGTCTGGGAAGATCCCACAAGCCACGGAGCAACTGAGCCCGTACGCCACAACTACTGAGCCTGCACTCTAAGGCCCACAAGCCACAAGTACTGAGCCCACATGCCACAGCTACTGAAGCCCCTGTGCCTAGAGCCCATGCTCTGCAACAAGAGAAGCCACCACCATGAGAAGCCCGTGCACTGCAACGAAGACTAGCCCCTGCTCTCCACAACCAGAAAAAGCCCACGCGCAGCAACAAAGACCCAATGCAGCCAATAAATAAATAAATAAATTTATTTATTTTTTAAAAAAATCAACACTAGATTGTGGATATCTCTCCAATACAATAAATATAGAACCACATCATCATTTCAATAACTATAATTTTCCATTACATAGATTTATTTAATCAGCACTGCATTCACGGACATTTAGTTTATTTTCAATATTTCAACTATGAACAAGACTATGATGGACATCCTGGTTGTTAGCTATGTGTACACTTGACCTTATTCTCTTCTTAGAAAGAGTTCTAAGTTAAAATAATAAATTTTCTTAGAATAAGAAATATTTTCTTAGAATAAACTCAAATCTGGATCAGGGATACACCCAGCTAATATTTTGAGGTATATTGTTAAACTGCCTTCCAGAAAGATTGTACCAAGCTATGCTATCACCAATAATTCATGAAAGTATTCCTTACTCCCATCCTTGCTAATCCTGGATATTGCCAATCTTTAAAAATATTTGTCAATCTGATGGATGAAAAGTGTTTTCTCACTATTTTAATTTGCATGTCTTTGACTATATTTGGTTGAACATCTTTTCATATGTTTATTGGTTATTTATATTTCTTCTTTTGGGAGTTACCTGTCCTTATATATTTCGGTTTGGGGGAGGCAACGTCATCAATTTTATTGATTTATGGCACAATTTTTTTACTAAGGTAAGGCTGTTTTTGAATCAAAACCAAGGTATTAGCCTAATGAGTCTAGTTTCCTCATAGACTTTAACTGGGTCAGAGGTCAGTTCCAAAAATATTTTGAGAAATGGCAACATTCTTAGAAATTGGGTTTGTTTTGCCAAGGTGACAACATGAGTGCTTTGAAAAACAATACTCATTTGTATATTTGATTTGTCTATATTTGTTTAAGTAAAACATTATAATCCTTAGGCTTGACTAAGAGCCTGTGCTTTGGAATCAGATTGCCTATCCTCAAATTCTGACTCTTTCATTCAAAATCTGGGTGACCAAAATCATGTTACTTAACTATTCTGTGCCTTGGTTTCCTCATCTATAAAATGAAGGTGATAGTCCCTACTGCATAGAGTTGTTGGGAATTCAATGAGAATATGTATCGATACATAAAGTATTTAGAATTGAACTGAGAACATTTTAAGTGCTCAATAAATATTAGCTATTATTAAGTGCAATACTGTATGGTTTCATGACCTGCTCAAACTTAAACCACCATTTCTACTTTAAAACATTTTTAAAATGTATGTTTTATTGCTCTCTTTGCAGGTAAACCGTCCTGATAATGTGCTTAGACTCCTCAAATTTCAGTTTAGGAACTTAAAACTTAAAAGAGAGTTCTAGAGTAAGAAACAAATCAGAAACCAAAGGAAATTCTCTTCTTAGTCCTCTGGTGGCTTTTAGGATATCGCAACAAGAGAATAAGGAAAGGCGTTCAAATCCTTGCACAGGTCTGACAGTGACATAAACAGTTTAGGCAACACCTAAGCAGGATTTAGCAAGTTGGGGAGCAGGACCAGGGTGAGTTGGATGCAGAGGGACCTAGAAGCTAGGTTGGAAGGCTTGGGTAAACTCATGGCTCTGAATAGGTAAATGGCCACTGCTCTAATCTTTGTGAGTAAGGACATGGAAGCACCAAGCAGCCTAGCCGAGACGTTCTGATCCTGGAATAAGACAAACAGATCAGACTCAATGTATGAGTTGGTACTAGATAGAGGGTACTACAGCGTCATAGTGATGCATGAAGTCACCAGGACTTGGATCTAAATCCTGACTCAGGCACATGGCTTATGTCCTTGGGATATTCAGGTAATTTCTCTGAGCCTCAGTTCCTTTTCTATAAAAATATGTTTGATCATACCCTATAATGAGATTGCTATGAGGATTAAAATCGTTAAGATATCAAAAGCATTTAGCATGTACTCGGTTCCATGTGCTTAATTAATAGAACCTAAAAAGGAAACAGAGGAGATGTTAAAAATATCTGGGATCTAAACTGCCTGGGCACTGATTGATTAATCAGAACAAATGCCTGACCAATGAGGACAATTAGAAGGGGTCCCCAGTGAATAGAGAAGTTGGCCCAACCAATAAGAAGGGATGCAGCCCCACACATCCTACTGGTATATACTGTTTCTTAGAGATAAGAAAGTGGTTTTCATATTAAATAAGGGTTTCAGAGTTGGGGGCTTGGAGAAAGGAGCAATATTCAACAGGTCCACCTAGCAAACACTCTAGAGTCAGATGGAGGGGAAAAAAACAGTAATGTGGGGAGCTCTGTTTTCTAGAGACTGTACTTTC
Organism: Physeter macrocephalus; assembly: GCF_002837175.3. Taxonomy (NCBI): domain Eukaryota; kingdom Metazoa; phylum Chordata; class Mammalia; order Artiodactyla; family Physeteridae; genus Physeter; species Physeter macrocephalus. Next base: position 53,673,904 of record NC_041225.1, read on the forward strand.
AGACCAGGTGAAGTGCCTCAGGGTGGTATGGTAGTAGCTGCTGCACAGAAAAGCAGCTGGTGCCCATCAGAAACTCAGGCACCAAATGCCCAGGCAACAGAGCCCCACCCCAGGCATCATCACTCATCAGCAGAGGTTAGGATACAGACAGCCAGGTGTTTAGGCAAAAGGAATAAGATTGCAACTGTAGAAGGAGTCAGAAAAAAAGAGAGGGGAACTGATAACAAATTTATTAGTTCTAAGCTGTAGTAACTGGAGGAAAAGATCCTCTCACACTCTCTGCTCCGTAGTATAACTAGAGTCAGAGTACATGCAGAGGTAAGCGAGTAACCTGCTAGCCCAGAGGCGTGTGGTGGAGGCTTCCACGCTAGACCCAGCGTGTATGAGATGGCGAAGCGTCAGCTCATTTAAGATCGTTAGCACTCAGGACCTCATTTTCCTCATTGATAAAATGAAGGAGTTGAACTTCAGGATCTCTGAAGCCTCTTCCAAGCCTCTATAAAGTGCCTTTATTTCTATAAGAAATCTCAATACTGAAGGGGCCTCCAGTTTCAATGGTCTTTTACCTTCCTCACAGAGTGTTGATGCCTAATAGATGCTAAGTAATACTATTTATACTCGTTATTCATCTGAGAAAATATGGTTTTAATGAAAAGCTAGAAGCTTGTTTTCAGGTTCTCACCATGTGGCAAAATAACAAAATGGAAAACCAGAAGCTAAGTCTAACCCGTTAAACTCAGGAACTCCTAATTTATTTTGCATTTTTCAAAATCTATTGTGGCCTGTTTGGCTTTGTGTCACAGCTCATTACCGCTCATTATCGCTATGCTATTTGGGACACCGCCCAGCTAGTTTTCTTGCTTCCATTCATTGTTCCTCTCTTACTCTGCTGCCATAATTGCAACTTTTTATTAAATATAAGGTGCCATCACTTGTAAGCAACCACATTATTTTATATACCACTGAGAAGGAAAATAAACAACTGCCAATTAATCTATGACACACCATCAATGGTGGGCTGCATCTCACTTTCAGAGTTGTTAAAATATTTTAAAAGTGTGTCTTAAAATCAATAATAAATAGTATGTTTATAAAATAGGAATCCCATAAGGTCACTTGCCTCTGAAGTTTCCAAACACTCCCTGTAGGATGAACTCTAAACTCTTTGCTACAGATTTTGGGCCTTCACTATCCAGCCCAACCTTACTGGACTTTTCTCCTAACATATGCCACCAGCCATCCAGTTGCCTCCAACTTAATTTTTTTTTTAATTTTTTTTTTTTAATTGCAAAAGCATAGGTTCTCTTCCTTCCTTCAACATTCCTAAACATCTACTATATACCAAGCCCTATTCTAAGCATTTCACTGTTTTCTTTGTTTGGAATCTCTCTTAACCCCTAAAACTGGTATCTATTTTTCCTTGAAGATCCAACCCAACTATCTTCTCATTCATTAAAAAGTTTTGTGAAACTTTCTCCAATTTCCTCATGTAGGCTTAATTTTGTAAGCTTCTATTACCCTGTGTTGAAACAGTTGATTCACCAGTTGCCCATCCTAGACAGTGGGCCCCTCAAGCACACAAAAAAGTGACATTTATTTTTGTAGTTAGAATAGGGGTTAAGAATGTGAGATCCAGCTTCCTAGTTTCTAAGTTCCTATCCTGCCTAATAGGAAATCACGCACCCTAAGTGGGGAGACAGACATGAAAAATGACATTTTCGAGGAAGTACAGACTGCTAGGAAGTACAATCACTATGAGGTGAAGTTCTTGGGTTTGATCCTCACACAGGCCAGATGTACTACTGTAAACCACAGACCAGACCCCATCTCACAAGCTTTGCAAGTAGCAAACCTTTAGTGAATATCTGAACCTATTATAGGTTAAGAAAAAGAAATCCCATTATTAAAGATACTAGAAGACTTATTAAGAATTTATTATATGCTCTGAATCCTGTAGGTGCTAATTTCCCAAGTGACTGATGAGAAAAATGAAACTCTTATTAAATTACGTATTCAAAGTCACATAGACAAGTGACGAACACAGTCCGAATTTGATCTCAGATCAATCTGATTCCCAAGATAAAGTTATTTCCATTAGAGTACTTTATGGCACAATACTTCATCATCATTGAAGACATTTCTCATTTGGTTAATAATTTGTCAAGGAAAAAAATGGATAGTCCTCTTCTTCAAACACCTGTGATTGGCATTAATTGCTAGCTCTTCTCCCTGGCAAATCTAATATGAAACATGACATGGTCTTTGGCAATAATCAGTTGATGATGAAGACACTCTTGGAATCTCTTTCCTTCCTGTGAAATATTTTCTTCCTGTGACATTTCATGCCTTACAAGCTCAATCTTCTAGTTTTCTTGTTAATCTCAGACTAGTAGTCACTTACACAGTCACAGCCTACTGCCAACTAGCATTTGGTCAATGAACTTGATTTGTTCCATGAACCTAAGTTTGAGCTTGAAAAAGCTAGTGAAGAACATATAATGCAGGCAGTAAGATGATCAAGATACATTAATGATAGAGAATATGGATATGCTATCAATATGTTAAATATCAAATCAAAATATTAAAATATTCCTTAAGTTCAAATGAGAAATAGAAGGAGGTGCTGATTTAAAGTCCATAATAAACCTATGGATATTGATGCAATGAGGGTGATTCTAGTGGGGAAGGCTTCAAAGGTGAGCACACATGGGCAGCCTTGCAAAAGAAGCTTGGAGAGGAAGTAATATGTTCTGAAGGACTTGGAAGAAAGAAGGAAAATGAGGGTTTGAAGAGCCTTATTCTTTTTTGAGTTGGACAGGATCTTGGTGACCCACAATAAAGTCATGGGCAGAGACTGTCTGAGACTGTGGAAGCTCAGGAAATAAAACTCATTGGGTAACATAATATAGATGGCCACCCTCTCATTTGAATAAGTGGAAAGTTTTGATATTACTTATTTTATTGCCACTAATCAGTACTAACAAAATGCTAAGGTCTTCTTGGAACACTATAATATTGAAAATTTTTTTTTTTTTTTTTTTTTTGCGTTACGTGGGCGTCTCACTGTTGTGGGCTATCCCGTTGCGGAGCACAGGCTCAACGGCCATGGCTCACGCACCCAGCTGCTCCGCGGCATGTGGGATCTTCCTGGACCGGGGCACGAATCCGTGTCCCTGCATCGGCAGGCGGACTCTCAACCACTGCGCCACCAGGGAAGCCCCTGAAAATATTTTAAATGCCAGGATTGGTAACCTAATCATTATACATTCATTATATAGTCTACAAACAAGTGCAAGTTAGTTATGAGTGCATGTCAAATTTGCATCTTGTCTGAGAATGTATAATAATAGCTAAGGTAAGAATAAATGGTTAATGTTATTTCAGTTTAAGCTAAAATAGTATTTAGGATAGGTTAACTGCTGTAACAAATAAGCCCCAAATCTCAGTGACTTATCACAGTAAAGATTCATTTCTCACCTAAATTACAGTCCCCTGAGATTCCATGAGGTAGATGTATGTGAATGCGTCTGTGTATAGGAGGTCTGCTTCATGCAGTGATTTAGGGACCCAGGATCTATCCATTTAATGGTTCTAAATACTTGTAGGGCTTCAGAGTCCCCTGTGGTATGCTCTGCAGCCAGCCAGCTGCGAGAGAGGAAAAAAGTACACAGGATTTTGGAAAGTACACAGGATTAGAGGCCAGTCTGGACAAGATCCCCATCACTTCCATCTATATTCTGTGGCCCCCATCTACTGAAAAGAAAGTGGTAAGTGTTGCCTAGTTGTGTGTCCAGAATAAAAGAACGAATATAGATATTGGTAAGCACTACCATTATCCCCAGAAAATAGGTAATAAATTCTCATTTCAATGACAAAACAGCTGTATGATATATAGGCTATGAATATAAAAAATAAGTATTCTGATGAACATTATCATAACAGAATTTACATTAAAATGAGTGATGTCTCCTTGTCAGCAGTTACTTGGAAAAACTGTATACTTGTTCCATGAAAACCACCAATGCCTATCACCTTTTTTTATTGAGATAAAATTGACATATAACATTATATAAGTTTCAGGTTTACAATATAATGATTCAATATTTGTATATATTGTGAAGTGATCACCATTTTTTAAACACTTTTTAGAAAAGGTTTCCTCTGGAATATGTGTTGGTTCTTTTAAATATTCACAACAAATCTCCATCTTAGAGGATGAATTTGATATTGTAAAAAGTAAGTTATAATATGTTGGGTCAGATATGACGATTAAACAATGAGTTTTATTTTCTCATGAGATTACACAAGGCAATTCCAAAGTAAACATTTTTAAGACTGTGTTGAGTAATGACATCATTGCTGGAAAAACTGTAACTGTGTTTCTTAACATAGATGCCATTTAGATTTGGGGAAAAGCATCTGTAATTTGGATCTATGAATCTTCAGGCAATTGAAAGCAGGGAGATGAACAGGCAGCTGGGTAGACAGAGAAGACAGAGGTGGGTAGCAGTATAGTAGGTGGAAATCCCTCCTCTTCTCTATAGTGCAGGCCGAGGTCCTCTCTTCTCAATTTTCTTACTCTTGTTTTTTCCAGCCATTGAGAAGAATGCTTATAAGCACAGAACATCAACTAAAATAGACTTACCTTTTGGAGGGGTCTCAATCATTTATTCCCTTTCATTAGTTCAGTTTTATAAAAACACTCCTTTCTTGGGAGAAAATTTTTAAGTAAGGACATAACACTTTCCCTTAAAATCATACTGCATATAATTTACCAGGTTACATGACCTGATAATTTGTAAGGTTAAAATATTTGATGATTCATAGTTAAAGCCTTCAAATGTTGAACATTTTAAAAGATCTAATAAAATAATGAAAGCAAAAAAATGTTTTAAGTTAAAAAAAAAAAAGAAAGTTTTGCAATGTAACGTGCTTTCCAAGAAACAGGGAAAGGGCCCTCTGCACTGGGGAGATGAGCCCTTTCACTAAGTGTTGGAGGGAATGTGTGCTGATAAGAGTTTGTAGAAGGCAATCTGGCAACGCCTGTGAAAAAAGAGCATACTTTTGGACCCATAATTATCAATTCCAATTTAGGAATTGGCCAAAGAAAATCACTAGACAATTTGAAAAATTGGCTAAGTGGGAACCCATTGTAGCTTTGTTTATGACAGTGAAAATGTAAAACAAACAAACAAAAAATCCTAAAAGTATATTATTATATCAGGATTAAATATAACATAGTACTCCCATTCAATGAAATAATATTCAGTGGTAAGAAGGATGCACTTATTGATCCTAAAGATCAATATGCTATATATACAGATAAGTGAAAAAGCAATTATAAATTAGGATGACTATTCCATCTTTTTTTGTTTTTGTTTTTGTTTTTGTTTTTGTGGTATGCGGGCCTCTCACTGCTGTGGCTTCTCCCGTTGCGGAGCACAGGCTCCGGACGCGCAGGCTCAGCGGCCATGGCTCACGGGCCCAGCCGCTCCGCGGCATGTAGGG